>NW_027362827.1:2480000-2560000 GCF_046119375.1 Phyllobates terribilis | reverse complement strand
TTCAGTTTTAGGGTCCACTCACTAAGCCATATATTCTCTCATGCAAGAGAATAGGGCCAATTATGCTAATGACACTCGGCTCAAACTCTGTCAGAGCTTCAACTGAGTGTGATCCGATTCTCTCGCAGCACAGATATGGAGAAGATGGAGAACTTAATTTCTCCATCTTCTCCATAGTCTCTGTGAGTGTTCATCGGACTGCACTTGGATGACATCCGAGTGCAGTCCAATGTTTTACGTGCACCCGTAGACTTGTATGGGTGCACATGGTCCGAATATCGAATGAGATTATTTTCTCATGCCAATAATCGCAGATCTGCACTGTCCCATAGTATAACATAGGGCCGAGTCCTATCCGATAAAACATCACATAGCATTCGGCCGTGTTATACGACAGTGTGAGCGAGCCCTTAGAGTCAAGGAATATTTACATGCAAATGATGATATTACTCTCCAAGTGTATATTTTTTTAGGCGAGTTCATAGTAAATGCTTTGCCTTTTTGACATGTGATCAACTAAAGAACAAGAAAGATTTAGGACCTCCCCTATACAGAAACAGAAAATAGTTTGGAGGACTTGCATGTCCTTTTTTATTTATTATGAGAAAATCATAAAAGATCCCGTTTTTTAACCATGCTGTGACTTTCTGCTGAGGGAGAGGGAGAGAGCTGCCCTATTCAGAGTCTGTAATAAGACCTGCTGACAAAAGTGTTGAAGATACAGTCTAATGTGAATTAACAATGAAAAAAAGTTAATTTAACAAATGGCTTGTATTTTTTAATACAAACTTTTTTTGTGTTTACAGCTCCTTTAAAGGGAATCTGTCATCAGGTTTTTGCCACCTAATCTGAGAGCAGCATAATGTAGGGTTAGAGGCACTGATTCCAGTAATGTGTCACTTACTGGGCTGCTTAGTGTTGTTTTGATAAAATCATTGATTTGTCAGAAGGTAATTATTACTAGATGACTAGTAAGTTCTGTAGGACCCCACCCCCATCACTGATCAGTAGATTTCTGTGTACACTGAGCATGGGCAGAAAGCTGCCAATCAGTGGTGTGGGCGGGGCTATACAGAGCGCAGCATTCAGAGAGCTGCTAGATCTGCAGCAGATAAAACGGTGATTTTCTCAAAATGACAACAAGCAGCTGAAAAAGTGACACATCGCTGGAATCAGGGTATCTGCCCCAATATTGTGCTGCTCTCAGATGGGGCAGCACAATTAATATTATGCCAAATTAATTTCCCGTGAACTATCACATGATCTATCACGGGGATCATGTGACATGTCACGTGATAAATCAGGTGTGTGGAGGGGGCCCTTGCTACTCTTAATCCACCCCTGAGTGAGACTAATACTGTACAACCAAATTGGCTCAGCACAAAAGGTTTCTTCAGATGTGGAGCCAATCGGTGCAAAGCGTGTCTACATGCGGTTAAAACAGATAGTTTTATGTCCTTAAGTAATGATAGAGAATATAAAATTCATGATTTCCTCAATTGTAATTCATCAGGGGAGTCCCTGTGGATTTTCACATTGGATACCACAGGGGTTAAATTCAAGACAGGATCTGATACTGCAGTATTAAGAAATATAATTCTGCATTTATTTCCATGCATGTACACTGGGTACGGAAAGTATTCAGACCCCTTTACATTTTTCACTCTTTGTTTCATTGCAGCCATTTGGTAAATTCTAAAAAGTTCATTTTTTTCTCATTAAAGTCCACTCTGCACCCCATCTTGTCTGAAAGAAAACAGAAATGAAGAAATTTTTGCTAAATTTAATAAAAAAGAAAAACTGAAATATCACACGGGCATAAGTATTCAGACCCTTTGCTCAGTATTGAGTAGAAGCACCCTTTTGGGCTAGTACAGCCATGAGTCTTCTTGGAAATGATGCAACAAGTTTTTCACACCAGCATTTTGGGATCCTCTGCCATTCTTCCTTGCAGATCCTCTCCAGTTCCGTCAGGATGAATGGGAAACGTTGGTGGACAGCCATTTTCAGGTCTCTCCAAAGATGCTCAATTGGGTTTAGGTCAGGGCTCTGGCTGGGCCAGTCAAGAATGGTCACATAGTTGTTCTGAAGCCACTCCTTTGTTATTTTAGCTGTGTGCTTAGGGTCATTGTCTTGTTGGAAGGTGAACCTTTGGCCAAGTCTGAGGTGCAGAGCACTCTGGAAGAGGTTTTCATCCAGGATATCTCTGTACTTGGCCGCATTCATGTTTCCTTCAATTGCAACCAGTCGTCCTGTCCCTGCAGCTGAAAAACACACCCATAGCATGATACTGCTGTTATGATCTGCTACAAGAACTAAGGAAAGAGAGGAAATCTGTCCATACAATAGGACTAAGCTGATTCCTTACGATGCAGCGGGCAACCTGTTCCTTGCAAACAGACCCGCCTATGTCCGCGGCTAATCTGAACACAGACCTATAGATTAAAGGGAGGGGTCCCTAAAAGAACTAAGGACTGGGACAAAACTGGACACCTCCTGGCAGAAGTAGTAGCAGAAGAAGACAAACAGACAAAAGTACTTAGTGGTCCAAGGACCAAACAAACTAGAGAGATACAGTAGGTACAAAGCACCTGGCTAGATTAAGAGTCAAAGTAACACTGAAGTCCAGCAAAGCCTGAAGGGCGGAGCTGGAATAAATAGGCAGAAGGTCACATGACCACAAAATAGAAAAAACTAACAGGAGGGTTCTAACAACTGCCACCACCATGTTTCACTGTTGGGATTGTATTAGGCAGGTGATGAGCAGTGCCTGGTTTTCTCCACACATACCACTTAGAATTATCACCAAAAAGTTCTATCTTCGTCTCATCAGACCAGAGAATCTTATTTCTCATAGTCTGGGAGTCCTTCATGTGTTTTTGAGCAAACTCTATGCGGGCTTTCATATGAGGAGAGGCTTCCATCTGGCCACTCTGCCATAAAGGCCCAACTGGGGAAGGGCTGCAGTGATAGTTGACTATGTGGAACTTTCTCCCATCTCCCTACTGCATCTCTGGAGCTCAGCCACAGTGATCTTGGGGTTCTTCTTTACCTCTCTCACCAAGGCTCTTCTCCCACGATTGCTCAGTTTGGCTGGACGGCTAGGTCTAGGAAGACTTCTGGTGGTCCCAAACTTCTTCCATTTAAGGATTATGGAGGCCACTGTGCTCTTATGAACCTTGGGTAATGCAGAAATTCTTTTATAACCTTGGCTAGATCTGTGCCTTGCCACAATTCGGTCTCTGAGCTCCTTGGGCAGTTCGTTTGAGCTCATGATTCTCATTTGGTCTGACATGTAGTGTGAGCTGTGGGGTCTTATATAGACAGGTGTGTGCCTTTCCAAATCAAGTCCTATCAGTTTAATTAAACACATTTGGACTCCATTGAAGGAGTAGAACCATCTCAAGGAGGATCACAAGGAAATGGACAGCATGTGACTTAAATATGAGTGTCTGAGCAAAGGATCTGAATACTTATGACCATGTGATATTTCAGTTTTTCTTTTTTAATAAATTTGCAAAAAAATTCTATATTGCTGTTTTTTTCAGTCAAGATGGGGTGCTGAGTGTACTTTAATGAGAAAAAAATGAACTTTTTAGAATTTATCAAATGGCTGCAATGAAACAAAGAGTGAAAAATTTAAAGGAGTCTGAATACTTTCCGTACTCACTGTATGTATCTATATAAACTGCTCCAAAAATAAAGGGAACACTTAAAACAACAGAATATAACTCCAAGTAAATCAAACTTCTGTGAAATCAAACTGTCCACTTAGGAAGCAACACTGATTGACAATCAATTTCACATGCTGATGTGCAAATGGAATAGAGGATAGATGGAAATTATTGGCAATTATCAAGACACCCTCAATAAAGGAGTGGTTCTGCAGGTGGGGACCACAGACCACATCTCAGTACCAATGCTTTCTGGCTGATGTTTTGGTCACTTTTGAATGTTGGTTGTGCTTTCACACTCGTGGTAGCATGACACAGACTCTACAACCCACAGAAGTTGCTCAGATAGTGCAGCTCATCCAGGATGGCACATCAATGCGAGCTGTGGCAAGAAGGTTGGCTGTGTCCAGAGGCTGGAGGCGCTACCCGGAGACAGGCCAGTACACCAGGAGATGTGGAGGGGGCCGTAGGAGGGCAACAACCCAGCAGCAGGACCGCTACCTCCGCCTTTGTGAAAGGAGGAACAGGAGGAGCACTGCCAGAGCCCTGCAAAATGACCTCCAGCAGGCCACAAATGTGCATGTGTTTGCACAAACGGTTAGATACCGACTCCATGAGGGTGGTATGAGGGCCCGACGTCCACAGATAGGGGTTGTGCTCACAGCCCAACACCATGCAGGACGCTTGGCATTTGCCACTGAACACCAGGATTGGCAAAGTTGCCACTCGCGCCCTGTGCTCTTCGTAGATGAAAGCAGGTTCACACTGAGCACATGTGACAGACGTGACAGAGTCTGGAGACGCCGTGGAGAGTGACATCCTTCAGCATGACCGGTTTGGCAGTGGGTGAGTAATGGTGTGGGGTGGCATTTCTTTGGAGAGCCGCACAGCCCTCCATGTGCTCGCCAGAGGTAGCCTGACTTCCATTAGGTACCGAGATGAGATCCTCAGACCCCTTGTGAGAACATATGCTGGTGCGGTTGGCCCTGGGTTCCTCATAATGCTGGACAATGGCAGACCTCATGTGGCTGGAGTGTGTCAGCAGTTCCTGCAAGATGGAGGCATTGAAGCTATGGACTGGCCCGCCCGTTCCCCAGACCTGAATCCGATTGAGCACATCTGGGACATCATGTCTCGCTCCATCCGCCAACGTCACGTTGCACCACAGACTGTCCAGGAGTTGGCGGATGCTTTAGTTCAGGTCTGGGAGGAGATCCCACAGGAGACCATCCGCAACCTCATCAGGAGCATGCCCAGGCGTTGTAGGGAGGTCATACAGGCACGTGGATATATATATATATATATATATATATATATATATATATATATATATATATATATATATATATATATATATATATATATATATATATATATGCCTTTTTGTCATTCTAGTAGTAGGGCCATAATTAAGACATGATTTGTTGAAACGTGTAGGTCTGTAAGCTATGATAGTTGCACATTTGCTGTATTCTTTGTGGAGCAGTGTTTTATATGGCTAATAAAAGCTAAGTTTTAATATTTTTTCTACTAAACAAACCTTTACGCTGGATCATTTGCACTTTTCCCATGTCTGACTGCACTTACGTTTTGCCCTGGTACCACTTATCTGCATCTCCAGAAGTTTCCCATTTCTCTATTATACTCTTCAAATTACATTTTGAGACTTTCTCCTCCTGTTGTTGCACATATTTTTTTCCCTTCATCTGCACAGGTATCATTAATCTATCAACTATAATGGCCGTACCAGGTCCTGCAGGTCCTGTATCCCGTACACATGACGTGGGCAGTGCACGGCATGCCGCTAGTTTTTATTCTGAGTGCTCTTATATACGGTGGTAGTTTTACACAATGTTGAGCCTGTGATTTGCAGAGTGATATGTCTGACTGCTAGAACAGAAGTATACGGCAGATTCTACAGCATGGATACATAAAGGACGTCCTGGGGGAATATACCTCCCTCCAACACTCGTCCAGTCCCTGCCTCACACTAGAGACATTTATAATAACTCCAGGACTATGGAGCTGGTCATTTTCTCATAATCTGTGGCCATTATTAGTGATCTCGCATTGTACGGTAATATCACCCTGGAGGTTGTGATGTATTTAGTGTAATAGCGCCATCTAGAATATACAGTATATATCAGGCGATACCATGCTTACTATAGTTAGTCGTCTTCTGTGCCCTCTATAGCTATCTATTATACTTTATATTTCTTTATAATAATTTATAATAAATTACTCGATAGTTTTACAGCTTTATGATGTTTATTAATCTGCTGAAATGATAAAAGAAAGTCGAACCTTACAGTGGACACAGGTGGAAGTGTCCTCCATGATGGTGTAGGCTGAGGTGGAGCAAGTATTTAGTCAGTGGGGGATCAAGATGACGAGTATTCCCCAGGGTTCCCTGTTATCAGGGAGGGACCCGGTGTATGCAATCAAAAGATCTTATCCTCTGACCGGCTTTGTGCCATCAACAGGTAATGATCCTCTGTCCGGCTGTGTGCCATCAACAGGTAATGACCATCCGGCAGTCCGACATCAACTGGTCATCACCCTCCAGCTGTGTGCCATCAACAGGTAATGACCATCCGGCAGTGCGCCATCAACAGGTAATGACCCTCTGGCTATGGCCATCAATAGGTCATCACCCTCCGGCTGTGTTCCATCAACAGGTAATGACCATCCGGCAGTGTGCCATGAACAGGTAATGACCATCCAGCTGTGTGCCATCAACAGGTAATGACCATCCGGCAGTGCACCATCAACAGGTAATGACCCTCTGGCTATGGCCATCAATTGGTCATCACCCTCCGGCTGTGTGCCATCAATAGGTAATGACCATCCGGCAGTGCGCCATGAACAGGTAATGACCATCCGTCTGTGTGCCATCAACAGGTAATTATCCTCTGTCCGGCTGTGTGCCATCAACAGGTAATGACCCTCTGGCTATGGTCATCAATAGGTCATCACCCTCCGGCTGTGTGCCATCAACAGGTAATGACCCTCTGGCTATGGCCATCAATAGATCATCACCCTCCGGCTGTGTGCCATCAACAGGTAATGACCCTCTGGTTATGGCCATCAATAGGTCATCACCCTCCGGCTGTGTGCCATCAACAGGTAATGACCCTCTGGCTATGGCCATCAATAGATCATCACCCTCCGGCTGTGTGCCATCAACAGGTAATGACCCTCTGGCTATGGCCATCAATAGGTCATCACCCTCCGGCTGTGTGCCATCAAATGTTTTTATCTTCTGTCCAGTTTTGTGCCATCAAGAGGTAATGACCCTCCAGCTGTGGGCCATCAACAGGTCATCACCCTTCGGCATTTAGGCTTCTTGTCTTCTGTAAGATGCGATTCTTGAGTCTCCTGATGCTAAAAAATATTTAAAAAATCACCGATTAAACTAATAATCTATCTTGTACATAAGCATCACAATTTATAATCTATCTAGTGCATAAGTATGACAATTTAGCTCACAGAACATACACTATGGTAAAACATTAGACCCTACAAGCAGAAATTTGCTAAACTAACATAAATATAACTGACAAATCAGTAGAAAAATCGCTACCAATGGCACAGCTCTCTTCACATCAACCTGTAACCATAGTAAATAAGAAATAGAGGACAATGCTCATAGTCAGTTATCAACAATTCGGCATGGGGCATCCCACCAGAGACATTATAATATCTAGTAGATTATAGATGGCAATAGAATTTACCAACAAGCACATAGTACGCCAAACTCAAGTACATAGTATGCCAAACCTCGACACGTTTTCCTAAAATAGGTTCATCAGAAGCACATACTAGACAGTGATACTTAGCAAAGCGTTCATAGATATATGCGCCATATGATAAGGTGCTAAAGTGCAAGTGTGTGACAAAATATCCATGCGATTTCAGGTGCAATGCTGCATTGTATGTAGTAAGATGGTGCCCATCAGACAGCATGTATAGGACTAACCTGTGATGAAAACACGAGCAATGGGAAAGTTCAAGCAGTTGCCTTCTCAATCTTCCTCGCCTCTAAGACATCTAAGGAAACATCTTCTCCTCTTGATTTTGGGTTGAGGTGTTGTAGGCATTTCAGGCTCTGGCATTCTAGGTTCTGACATACTAGGTTCTGACATGGTAGGTTCTGGTGTTCTAGGTTCTGGTGCTCTTGGCTCTGGAATTCTGGGTTGTTGGCTTCTCTGAAAAATCAGTAACCTCTCTTTAAGCTCCGTTGAACTTCGAGCTCTTCTTCCTATATTGTTGTGAGGGATCATTCTGACCCAGACAATATCACTGAACGCCACTTTATAGTTGCAACTAGGAACCTTTTTCGCATCCTGCGGTGCAGGAGCCATGGATGGAGTAGAACATTTGCCATTGGGCAGGACAGGTGTTCTCCTGGAGTCTTGCTTCTGAATCTGAGGGATGCAAATCGGCTCCTTACAAGCACTTTGTTCCTTCAGAATGGTTTTGTTCTCAGGAGTTTTCTGATTGTTTCACCAGGTTCAGACATTGCCCACTTGCTCAGGACAAGACTTAAGGCCAAATACTCTAGTATTGTCAGTAGTGTCATCACCGCAACAAAAACTGCGTCACGGAAGAGCCAAAGAGGAAGATTGATGGAAGCTTGATAGGTGCTTCTTCTGAGATCCACGGGTAGTGGGTCATCCTATAATAAAGAAAAAAAACATAATAAAGTCCTGTATATTTATACCCAATCCAGTCAAACAGAGAGCCCTTGTTATTATACAGTGATGGATACATTATCAAGCAACTTTCAGAAATATCCCATTGAGAAGATCAGGAAGAAGTTTGGGATTCACCTCCAGGGTCCATGGAATATTATTTACAGTTGGACTTTCATATGACGGACGGTCACGTGTCCAGTATGAGAAGTCCTGCAAGAGGCGATATTCTCATTAGCTGATCCTTGTGACCTCCATATTGATGAGAACATACTCGCCCTCAGTGTACTGTAATGTGGGGGGTAGAGCAACGTAAAGCACAGAAATGATAGGATGATACTCATCATCTCCAGAGGTCTCTCAGCACCAAGGTATGGTCAATGAGATACAAGCTGCAGATGGGCCGAGGCTTCTAATATACCCAGGGGTGACATCACAAAGCCCTCTGTGACATCATTGCACAGTTCTATCCATCATGTCACTGATACTTTGGACCTAACTAAATGTCTAAAAGAGAACCCTTCCACATGATTTCCAATCACGGAGCAGCTTCAGTTTTTCAAGAAAAGTTTAAAAAATATAATCTGTGCTGTGATTGGTCACAATGGCACATGAAGCAGAACGTCTTTAGATCTTTTAAAGGGAAAGTGTCAGCAATTTTTTTACAATTGTAAAATTGTAAAGTATTTATATTTATATATAAATACACATATATATTTAAAAAGGTTTTAATGGTATAAAATCTGAAAAAAATATTTTAACTCTTTTGATGTTTTCATCTTGTAAACACTAGGGGGAGCAGCTGCTGATATTTCCATGAAAACAGAATACAGCTAGCTCGCATTACGACTGCAGTAAAAGTGGGCGGGATCTGCTCACATGGGTGTGATGTCACTCCTCCCCTTCTGGGCGTTTGCAAAAAGGTAAATGAGACTGTAGTTTAGGATCACAGTGCGGAGCGATCACTGGTGACTGCAAAGTGATATATAAGGGACAACACCAAAGTCATTAATCACTACAAGGACAAGGCAGGAATGTGGGAGTCAGAGGGGTCACCCCACACTTATATCCCCTCTGACTGTCACTTCCTAAGCTCCTTTCCCTGCCATAACCTCTTATTCCCGCAGGTAAATTCTTACAGGACCCCCCTCCCCATCCCCTTCCCCTGCCGCAGCTGATTCTAAACGTCCTCCATATGTAATAATAGACAGGTACTCACCGGCAGCCTATGGTAATTCACAGGGTAGAACAGGGTACAGCACAGAAATAATATGGCGATCCTCATTGTCTCCAGGGGGTATCTCAGCACCAAGATATGGCCAATGAGATATGAGCTCCAGGTGGATGGAGCCCCCTTATATACCCCAAGGGTGACATCACAACGCCCTCTGTGACATCATCACCCACAACATTCCGTCACATGACATCACCCAGCACCAGCATCATGTGACCCAGCATAAATAGAAAGTCCTTGTTGGCTATAGCAACTATTCAAAACTAAGTTTAAACTTTTCCAACAGCTAAAGGCGGCTCTGTGATGGCAGTTTCTTCTTGTGGACGGTTGTGATAAATCTGCAGAACATCTACATAACGCGACATGTAGAAAATCCTGTCTTTTCCCCTCTGTTCTTCCTCTGGTGCTACAGAGACGGATAGAAGGAGCTTTTCCAGACCTTACAGTGCACAATATGGGACCTAATCACTGATATCCCAGATCTGCTCAGTACAAGCATACCGCCAACCTATGAGGACTAGAAAGAGGGCGAAACCATGCGGCACGCGTAGTCTGGCCACGCCCCTATCCACACCCCAAGCCACGCCCTTTTTATGCCTTGGCAGGAGGAGATGTCTGTACAAAGCGCAAGTTATCAAAAGGCTGAAGGAACACTTTATCAACATGAATGAAGGTTTTGAAGGGCATCCACTGTCCCGGCACTACCGGAAGTTCCACAACCAATCTTATAAGGACACTAAGTTTTGTGGGATCCGATTAGTCCCCAGAAAATGGAGGGGAGGTGATTACCTGAGATTAATGTCGCGGATGGAATCCAAATGGATCTTCACATTAAATAGCTTGGCTCTGAAGGGCCTTAATCACGAGAGTCAGCTGTATGCCTTCAACTCGCAGCGGTATATACTGTATGTATTTTTTATCCCAGTACCAATTGAACATTTACATTGCACTTTTATGAACCTCCTTATATTTTATCAATATAATATGTCTTTTGGATATATTCCTTTGAATCCACCTATTTTATATATGTATTTGTTTCTATACATTGATACCCCTATTGGAGATACTATATAATGTTTTTATTTTTCTCCTTCATTTTTTCCTTTTTATCTCTGGATGGTACTAAGTGCCGAATTTATACTATCCTGGTAATATACACTGATTAACAGACTGTTTTTTATAGCCATCAGAAATATAAGTATATAATTTTTATTCATTTTTAACTAATTGTGAAAGTTTGAACAAAGTCTTTTTTATTATTATTTTTTTCACACACAGTCTATTCTTATTGGAATTCTATCTTAGTTCTATTGCACCTCCATATGTCCTTTTGCACCGTCTTGTTAGTATTGGATCTTCCTCCATTTCTTTGGTTGTATTATCTTTGTGGGGGGCGTTTGGACTTTATTAGGTTACCAGTTTGACTACCAGCGAGAAGCTGACGAAGAGGAACTGTGAGTCCTCGAAACGCGTAGTTTTTTTTGGCCTATACAGGACATCGAAGGAGAAGGAGAGAGTCAAGGCACAGGGATAAGCCCTCCTGATATCCAGAAGATATATATAACCATATCATATTATTGATACAAAATATAAATGCACAGAGTCAATAAAATCATTTAAAAACACCAAACCCCATCCTTACTTTGCAGGATACCTATTCCAAAGGTGTATCTAGGTTTTCTGGCACCCGGTGCAGCAGGGGCTGGCTGGCACATTTTAGCCTGGGGGGCAAGCACACAGCAGTGGCCCATGAGTAGCGGCCCATCCTTAACATGTTTATTACCAGATGCATCATAAGCCTATATTCACACGACCGTATTGTCTAAGTGCTGCCCGTGAAAAAACCTGACAGCACTTGGACCAGTTCAGATGAGTGTTTGTAGTGGTCAGACATAGTACATATTATTCTTATGTATTACTTAATGTTGAGCGATACCTTCCGATATCGGGAAATATCGGATCGGATTGGATCGGACCGATACCCAAAAAGTATCGGATATCGCCGATTCCGATACCGGAAACCAATGCAAGTCAATGGGACGCTAATATCGGAATGCCATCCCAGCGTGAGAGAATTCTCCTGATTGTTTAAAAGCCGGCAGGCGGTAAAAAGCCGCCGGCTTTTAAACAATCACACAGCCCCATACTGCTTCCCCGCAGCCTCCCACCCCGATCCTGCGCTCCCCCCGCCACCTCACATCCCGATCGTAAGTTAGGACCGGGCGGGGAGCGCAGCACCAAGGAGCAGGGAGCGAAGGACCCAGGCGGGGAAGCCGGCAGGGAAAAGACTTCACCGCCGGCTTTCCCGTTTTGTGCTGCGCTCTCCCGCCGGTTATTTCAAATGAACAGCTGAGGTATCAGGTGATGCTGATCAGCTGTTCATTTGAAGTAGCTGCGGTGCCCTCAGAGGGTTCATGTGAGTTCATGCTTCACTGCATGAACTCACATGAACTTTCCCACGGCCGCACAGGTCAGCCTCACCTCCCAGACCATCAGACCCATCATGATTGGAGTGTGCGCGGGTGTCTGTGCGATGTGTGCGGGTGTGTGCGCGATGTCTGCGTGCAGGCAGACATAGGCCGATGTGACACTACTACTCACATCGGCCTTTGTCTGTCCCCCGTCCACTCGTGCCAGCAGGATCAGCTCGATGGGAGCAGTAGTTCCCATCAGCCTGATCCTGCTATTTAAACTGCCCCATATGTTATTTTTGCCCCTATACATCTTTTATGTTTTTAGGCCCCCCATATATTTTTTTTGTTTTTGGTCCCCAATAAATTTTAAATACATTTTTCATTGGTGGCCAGTGGTTACCTAAAATAAATTAGTTCATACATTACCTGATCGCCACCTAAAATAAAGTAAAAAATAAAAAACTACACCTATACAGCCTCCAGACGTAACCACCATCCAAGAGACTCTCGCACCCTGCGGGAGATGACGACACAGCGATCCAGCGAAGTCGACGATCGGTCCCAACGCGTCAGAATAAGATCTTGGAGATCCCGGGAATGAAATTGTGCAAACGGCACCGCTTCCATTGCTGCCACCATCAGACCCAGAAGGCGCATGCACTTCCGAAGGGACATCGCCCTCACCGACCTCATAGCCTGGACGTGGTGACGAAGGTTCGCTTGTTTGTCCGGAGGAGGGACACCACTGCCCGTACTGTGTCGAAATGCATCCCCAAGAACAGGATTGACTGCGACGGCTCCAATGACGACTTCTTCCAATTGACCAGCCACCCGAAGTCTTCCAGGTGCTGAAGGGAGAGATCGCGAGCTGTCACTGCCTCCTCCGCTGTGGGCGCCACAATTAACAGGTCGTCCAGGTAGGGGAGAATCGGAACTCCTTGCTTTCGAAGGAGCGCCATGAGCGGCGCCAGAACATTTGTAAAAACCCTGGGCGCCGAGACCAACCCGAAAGGTAGGGCCACAAATTGGTAATGGGCCTGCCCTACGGCGAAACGCAGGAAGCACTGGTGAGCCCTGCCAACAGGGACATGCAAATAGGCGTCGCGGATGTCGATCGACACCAAAAAATCGTACTGCGACAAGGCCGCCACGACGGGGCTAAGAGACTCCATACGGAATTTCCGGATTCGGACATGAAGATTCAAATCCTTGAGGTCCAGAATGGGATGAAACTTGTCCTCCTTTTTTGGGGACCACAAAAAGGTTAGAGTAAAAACCCCCTTCCCCGGTCCTCCGGCGGAAACGGAACCACTACACCCTGCTGCAGAAGAGAGTTGACCTCCCGCAGCAGAGCAGCAGCCAGCTTGGGCACGGACGGGATGCGAGACTGACGAAACCTGTCCGGGGGTAGAGAGTGAAACTCTATGAAATAGCCCGCTGACACAACCCGTGTCACCCAGGCGTCTGATTCGTGGGACGCCCAAACCGACCCGAATTGTAGCAGCCGACCTCCCACCCGAGAGCCCTCGAGAGGGATCCTGGCGTCAGTCCGCCTTAGCGGGCTTTTTGTCAGCCTCCCTTTTGTCCCGACGGAAATGCTGTTTCCAGGGAGTACGGGATTTCTGGGTGGACTTCTTACTGGAAGACGAGGGACGACCCAATCTCCAAGAGGGCTGATCGAATCGTCCCCTGGGTCGAAAGGACCGACGACCACTACCGGCACTTGACCTGTCAGACGTAGAGGCCGCTGCTTTCCGCTGTGGCAAAGCCACATCCTTGGCCTTAGCAATCAGCTCCGTGAGGTCCGAACCAAAAAGCAGACCGCCCTTGTACGCCAGAGTAAGCAAACCTTGTTTGGATACTGCGTCTCCAGTCCACTGTTTGAGCCACAGTGCTCTACTGACTGTGACGGCCGAGGCTTGAGCCCTGGACAGAAACAAAGTAGTATCCAGCACTGCGTCTCTGCTATATCGGGCCACCTCTTCCAACAGCTGGAAGAGCCTTTCCACATCAGACAGCGGAGTCCCATCTTGCCATGCTGACCGCAGCTGATCCAACCATCTCAGGGAAGCCTCACCAGTATAATGTTAGGTGTCAGGCATGTGCTGGGCATGAAATTGGGTCAGAATCATCTGTGGATTCTGTGGTCTCCCATTCTGGTCCAGCCAGGGCAGACACTGCTCAGCATCACCATCTGGCCCAACGCCTAACTAGTGCACTAGATGTACAGGCTGTCCCCACATGGCCCCCAAGGCCGCTCGGAATCCATGACCCACGGCCTCGTAGATGGACTTCGCCGCTAACTCCGTCCTTCTGTCCAGCGGATCCTGTAGACTCGCCTTCCCTTTAACCGGAAGCAAAGAAGATTTGCTCAGCTGAGACAATGGCACGTCCACTTCAGGAGAGGGGACCCAATTAGCGATCGTCTCTGTGGAGCAGGGATACAGGGCATCAAAAAACCGCATCCCTTGGAAGCGCTTATCCGGACACAGGCATTCTCTCTCCACCGCCTCGTTAAGTTCATCGTGCGCTGGCAGTGTCGAACGAGCCCGACGCGACTCCTGATACAGCCGGGCCGACTTGCCCGGCCTCGTCACCTCTTCAGACAGCTATAACACTTCCCGCATGGCTCCAATAAGAGCATCCACGTGGCCTGAAAGCGAAGCCGAGCGACCCTGCCGATCCTCTTCATCAGAATTGGAGATCTCACCAGCAGAGCTTGTCGGTGAATCCGAAGCCTTTGATGCGCTGCGCGGAGGAGACAGCGCCACCACAGGCCTGTGGCGCTTCTTGCCCCGCGCCGGTAGGGACTTAGCTGATACCCAGTGACCCAGGAGGTCAGACAGACTGTCAATGGAGCGAGTGAGCGCTTTAACATCACTGAGGCCCCTGACCAGAGACGAACCTGACGCCGTCAACCCCGGCATATCAGATACGCGTGACCGATCCTGAAGCGGGCCGGGAGAGAGGTCCGCGCCGCCTGGACCCTGATCCGACATGCCCCCTACTCAGTAGCGAGCGTCGCGGAAAGAGCAGTAATAACCCCTTACAAGAGCACAGTAACCGGGGAAGTGAGATCCTGCTATCACAGCCTGTTCCCACAAAACAATTTACCAAGCACTGAAGGGTTAAAGATTCTCCTTAGAGGGAGAAAAGCTACCCCAGCATTGCAGAAAAAAGGTTTTCTGATGATGGCCAGAAGGGGTTAATGCTGCTGAACACGCAATGCACCTTGCCTTAAAAGGACTAAGGTGTGCATGCAGCAGAGAAGACAGCAGCGTTCTGTGCTGTAGAGATGAGACAAACAGATGACTCACCAGCTTCCTGGAGCCTGTGTGTGAGAGCGGAGAGCAGGGGGGAGGGAGAGGACAGCGCTGAGCTACGTGAGGCAATGGCCGTTTGCAGAGCCGAAGAGAAGGAAGGCAGGAGGGGGGCGGGGACTGCCCAGCGCGCGCTTTCCAGGCGCTTCCTGTCTGCACAGACGATGGCAGGCAGCCAAGAACATAAGCCACGCCCCCCCGTTACACTAACGGAGCCCGCGCTCCTCTGACCCGCTCCCCTGCTAACAGCAGCGGTGATGTGCATTCTCCAGTATTACACCTCTGCCTGAAAAGACAAAAGGTGCAGTCACCATAAGACAGTAACACACACACACACACAGGGCACTTACCCAGCTGAGCGCCACAGGGACCCCCAGGGATGTGTGACGCCATGGCCCTTCGCTCCCCCCCACGGCGGAGCTCGCAGGGACCCCTAGATGCAGTGTGCGTCTCCGCCAGGGAGCACCCTGTATCCCCCGGGGCCGGCAGGCTTATGCGGGGACCTCCTTAGGGGGTACGCAGATCCGCCAGGGGAGGGCCAGGGGTCCCAGCAGCGCTGAGACCCCCTGAGACCTCTAGACCACGGGGGGTCCAGGTCTCCTGGTAAAAATAAAAAATTCTTCTGAGGAGCTGCAAAGCTTACGCCTTCTGAACGTTCAACGCACATCATTTAGCATGGTTTTCCTGTGTAAACAGGCTTCTAAACCTCCGACAATCAGTAAATATTTACCAGTTAGTGGTGGTTTACTGCCACTAATCTGTCTGTGTAAATGGAGTATTAGTGGGCAAAGCAAAAATTCCAAGATTTTAGGATTTTATTTTTATATGTAACCTCTCACCGCATTAGGATGTGAATGAACATCCTGAGAAGGAGCCTGCGTGTGTGGAGGTGGCTCAGGAACTCCACAAGAAGCTGATGGTGTCTGTTAACTATTTTGAATGTGCGCTGTTAATCGATGGGTTACCACAGCAGCCGGGGGCCAGCTTAAGCAGAGGCGTTCATAGAAATCATGGGGCCCCATACCAAGAGTCTATATTGATGGACTAGGCAGGGTTAAAACATATTGATGCAGTCACACAAGGGCCTACTTTCCAACTTTTAAATACAGGGAGAGGACATGTTTTGTGGCTTGGACACAGAAATAATGCCCCTGCTACTGATTCCTCTTGTTTGCACACACTGATACCATTTTAATAAACCCCATAGAGTATGCTGCCCTCCACACACGGTGCGATACCTCGGAGTGAATCTCCTGTCATAATTTTCTCCCACAGTAGTCCTTACATGGACAACATGATGACCCCATGGCAAACCCCACCAGTATAATGCACCTACACTACTCCCCCCCCCCCACACACACACACAGTATGATGCTCTTACAGCCCCCCACACATATACACACACAGTATGATGTCTTCCACAGTTCGCTCACACAGTATGATGGCCCCCAACAGTTCGCTCACACAGTATGATGGCCCCCAACAGTTCGCTCACACAGTATGATGGCCGCCCCACATCATGTATGATGGATCCCACAGTATACGCTTTTCTTGTTGCCAAAAAAAAAAAAAACTCCGCACAGAGGGCCCGATCTAGTGACGTCATTGCACCTGCAGTGCTGAGACTTCGAGCACAGACGTACAGGCTGAATGATGAGGAACAAAGGCCATCTTTCAAAGAATGATATGCGGAAGAAGAAAGCCCTGTAGCATCAGGCTTTCCCAGCTAATGAGCGCCATAGTGGCCACGTGGTCTACCGCTATGGGCAAAATGCCTTTACCTTTAAGGCCCATCTTAGTACTTTTTACAGCAGACTGAGTGCCATAGGCAACCATGATTTCTAGTAAATACCGCAATACTGTGGTATTACAGTATATATAAGCAATCCAAGGATCACATGTTTAAGTCCACTAATGGGTACAAAAAAAATGAAAAAAAAATAAAAAGTCAAAATATAAAAAATAGATAATTTTTAACTATCCCACGTTTTCCCTATTAAAAACAAAGAAACGGAAAAAAAAACATTTGGTATCGCCACATCCGTAAAAGTCAGATGTATCAAAGTATGGAATTATGGTAATTAACCTTTACGGTAAACATTGCAGAAAAAAAAAATCAAAATGCCAAAATTGTGGGTTCTTTGTCACCTCACTTAACAAAAAAAATCCAATACAAAGCTAGCAAAACGTTATATGTGCTCCAAATTGGTATCAATAAAAACGTCAGCTCCATAAACACAAAAAGCGCTTAAATAAAAAACTCCCTGGTTCTTAGAGAGTTAAAATAGCGATCACAAGACGTTATGTCACCAAACTCATTAAGGCCTAGTACATTAATGGTGCCACAGGAACGGGCAACAGCGAAAAATGTTATTTGCAAATCTACTTTCAGCGTATGTATGTTGGCCCTTGAGGACATTGCACACGCTGCTGCCAATTCATAGTTTTCCATGAACGTTTATTTTGTGCATAGGGTAAAAGAATACATAAAAGATATTTCTTATAGATGGCAGCTAGCGTTATATTACTCCTGGTTTAGGAGCTGTGACTCTCACAATCCCTCCAGGTGAGCACCTCAAATTATTTCTTTCCCCCTCCACTGTTTTTTTTCCCTATGTTCTGTGCGCTCTATTCCCTAAACAGCTCCATTTTCAATGGACAAATCATGATGTCTAGAGATCTCAATATTCTCCTTGTCAGAGGTGCCCCCATGAGGGTTGTCAGAAGATCTCAAAAACAGCAGGTGTTGTGGGGTGTGCCTGGCATACAATAGTTAGTGCCTACCAGGGTAGAACATCCGGTGAGCAGGTGGCGGAGTCATGGGCGCCCAAGGCTCATTGATACTTGTGTGGAACGAAAGGTACAGTAGCCCCAGCTGGTCCGGTGCTGCAGAAGAAATACTGTGGCACATATTGCTGAAAAATTAAGTTTTGGCTATGAAGAAAAGATGTCAGGATAAAGTATTGCAGCTTATTACATATGGAGATGCACACTGGTCATTGTCATGCTGACCCGGTTACAGCCAAAAGCACCTACAAGGGTATATGGGCATCAGAACTGAACCATAGAGTAATAGAAGAAAGGGTTCTGGTCTGATGAATCATGTTTTCTTGTACATCACGTAGATGGGTAGAGGTGTATAACTTACCTGGGGAGAAACATGGCCTCCAGGCGCACCTTAGGAAGAAGGCAAACTCCGGGGAAGTAATCTATAGTTGCATGTGCCAAACATTACATTTTATCACCCTTTTGGAATTTTTTTATATAAAGTGACCAACCCCAATATAATAAATAATACAGAATTTTACAATTTCATTGTACAATTTTTAAGTCATATCCGCACTTGGAGTATCCTACACAACCCTATATATATATATATATATATATACAGTCATGGCCAAAAGTATTGAGAATGAGACAAATAGTAATTTTTCCAAAGTTTACTGCTTAATTTTTTGTAATGGCAATTTGCATATACTCCTGAATGTCAAAGAGTGATCAGCTTAACAGCAATTACTGTACTTGCAAAGTCAATATTTGCCCAGAAAATGAACTTTAACCCCCAAAACACATTTCAACATCATTGCAGTCCTGCCTTAAAAGGAGCAGCTAACATAGTTTTAGTGATTGATCCATTAACACAGGTGTGGGTGTTGATGAGGACAGGGCTGGCGATCAATCAGTCATGATTAAGTAAGAATGACATCACTGGACACTTTAAAAGGAGGCTGGTTCTTGGTATCATTGTTTCTCTTCAGTTAACCATGGTTATCTCTAAAGAAACACGTGCAGCCATCATTGCACTGCACAAAAATGGCCTAACAGGGAAGAGTATCGCAGCTACAAAAATTGCACCTCAGTCAACAATCTATCGCATCATCAAGAACTTCAAGGAGAGAGCTTCCATTGTTGTCAAAAAGGCTCCAGGGCGCCCAAGAAAGACCAGCAAGCGCCAGGACCGTATCTTAAAACTGTTTCAGCTGTGGGATCGGACTACCAGCAGTGCCGAGCTTGCTCAGGAATGGCAGCAGGCTGGTGTGAGTGCTTCTGCACGCACTGTGAGGCGGAGACTCTTTGAGCAAGGGCTGGATTCAAGGAGGGCAGCAAAGAAGCCACTTCTCTCCAGAAAAAACATCAGGGACCGACTGATTTTCTGCAAAAGGTACAGGGAGTGGACTGCTGAGGACTGGGGCAAAATCATTTTCTCTGATGAATCCCTTTTTCGATTGTTTGGGACATCTGGAAAACAGCTTATTCGGAGAAGAGGTGAGCGCTACCACCAGTCTTGTCTCATGCCAACTGTAAAGCATCCTGAAACCATTCATGTGTGGGGTTGCTTCTCAGCCAAGGGAATCGGCTCACTCACAGTCTTGCCTAAAACACAGCCATGAATAAAGAATGGTACCAGAATGTCCTCCAAGAGCAACTTCTCCCAACCGTCCAAGAGCGGTTTGGCGCCCAACAATGCCTTTTCCAGCATGATGGAGCACCTTGCCCTAAAGCAAAGGTGATAACTAAATGGCTCATGGAACAAAACATAGAGATTTTGGGTCCATGGCCTGGAAACTCCCCAGATCTTAATCCCATTGAGAACTTGTGGTCAATCATCAAGAGACGGGTGGACAAACAAAAACCAACAAATTCTGGCAAAATGCAAGCATTGATTATGCAAGAATGGACTGCTATCAGTCAGGATTTGGTCCAAAAGTTGATTGAGAGCATGCCAGGGAGAATTACAGAGGTCTTGAAGAAGAAGGGGCAACACTGCAAATATTGACTTGCTGCATTAACTCATTCTAACTGTCAATATAACCTATTGGTACTCATAATATGATTGCAATTATATTTCTGTATGTGATATAAACATCAGACAAACACTAATAAAAACCAGAGGCCAGCAGATCATGTGAAAATATAATTTTGGTGTCATTCTCAATACTTTTGGCCATGACTGTATATATATATATATATATATATATATATATATATATATTCTCTATCTCAAGTCTTGGAGCAGAAATACTTCACATACAGAATCTGTTGCTATAGTGAGCTTATTGTTCTGTTCATGATTGCAGTTTGTGAGCTCCGATCTCCTTCTATGGGTGAATTTCTTTGGGGTCTTGAATCCTCTGGCTGGTTAAAACACGTGAAAACAATCCTAGATGCTGGTATCTTCATTGTAAAGGTAAGATGTGTTGTATCTGTTCATATTCTAGTGCTGCTTGTCTGATTTGTACTATTCTAGGCACGGACTGTACAAAAATGATCCTTTTAGTGCTGAGAATAAACGAGATTTGTAATTATATAAATGTGTAATATTTTACATTTAATTTGCACATTTAGGCCGTGTCAGAAGAGGGCGCCAGCGTGCTCGTTCATTGTTCTGATGGATGGGACCGCACCGCTCAGGTCTGCTCTGTATCCAGTCTGTTACTTGACCCCTATTACCGAACCATCAGAGTATTTATGGTAAGAGGTTTCACTTCATATACTCTATGTACTGGTGGAGATTTACGGAGTTGATATTTTTTGCATAGTGTAACTTTTATTTTTCCCAATTACTATTAGGTGTTAATTGAAAAAGACTGGATTTCATTTGGACACAAATTTAATCACAGGTAACCCTGGTCACTGCACATATGTTGGAAAAGTCAAACAGAGTCACTTATTTACAGAGGGCCTTTCACCAAATTTTTCATGTTGAACTGAAAACACGTTGTAGCTTCAGAGCAGAAAAAAAAATAATTGTTAGTTCTTTTTTTATTTTGCATCTCTGTTGCAGGGATATTAACAATCAAAGTATTTGTCACCTAATGAGTTAATTTTCGTTACATCCAAGTGGGTGTTATCAGAGAGCTTTCACTGTGGGGCATGTACTTCTCCTTGTACGATGTTGTCCAATTATAAACAGGCGGCAAGATGCTAGAAAAAGAACACCTCCACACCATATCTTACAGCAGGTTTCTCAGTGTGTGGGTTATAATGAAAGCCCGGATCTCCTGGTCTAACCTCCTGCATGATTAGAATATCAACTGTATTCAAATCCCATCAATCAACACATTTCAGATATGGGCCCAGCAGTCAGTGTGGGGCTAGGGTCAGCACAGCTGAGTTTAGCTGTGTCACTTTCCAAATCTTCCATCAGCTCTCCTCCTCTCAGCAAAAGAGACAAAAAAAAAACACCATACATTCTAATATAATATACTTACTGTAGTTTTTCTGTGCCATTCCCAGTCTCAGGCGGTTTTGGGAGTGCAGTCCACCTGAAAAAGATGTTGCATGCATATACCCCAATTGCATTGCTTCAGCATATTTTTTTTTTTTTTAAGGTATGGAAATTTAGATGGGGATCCCAAGGAGGTGTCCCCAGTGATAGACCAGTTCCTGGAATGTGTCTGGCAGCTCATGGAGCAGTTTCCCTGTGCGTTTGAATTTAATGAGAGATTCTTGGTCCACATACAACACCATATATACTCCTGTCAGTATGGAAACTTTCTGTGCAACTGCGAGAAGGAGAGGAAGGAACTGATGTGAGAGAATATGTGCTCTGTGTATGGTCACTATAGGCTTGTAACAGAAATAGAATATGGATGGTTGACGTGTCCCTGATGCTGATCTGATCACACGGTGCCCCACAGTCTGGATAACAGCAATCACTTATAAACTGTGAAGGTTGAACCTTGGCAAAAAATTTTCAATAACTGTGCAGGAGAAAAATGTATAAAGTGATGGCATATTGGTAAGATATGCCATCACTTCAGGATTGGTGGGGGTGTCAGACCTTAGGGACTCCCACATATCCGGAGACTGAATGGGTATGTGAACCTAAACCATTTCAGTTTTTTCCTGCCCATCTGGGTCGCTGGCATCGCTGGCAGTGCCACTGTACAGAGAAACATAAGAATGGTGAAATCAAAATGCCAATAATAAAATAAGATGGGTACATGGATTTAAGAATTGCACAGTTCCTGATGTAACCAATGGTCCACTAGAAGATACTTCTTGAAGATATTCTCTGTCCTGAGTAATGTTGAAATCTTGTAGATCTTCTTTCCCAGTCACAAAATGTCCTAACCTGCAGGTCAGTAGCCAAGGACATGAGATACATCCTTGTAACTAGAGGATCATGGCTTTAAAGAGATATTCTTAAAATATCAAGCTCTCATTGAGGCCTCATTCAGACATCCGTATCCACATGTACGTGTTAATGCTAATGCTATTCACATGCCTGTGGATTTTCATGGACTATGTGTCTGTGCAAAACTCACGGAGACATGTCTGTTTTTTCTTCCAATATCACAGATGAAAAAGACCTATACAAGTCTATGGGTCCATGAAGAACATAGACAGCCCACGGATGGCATCATGGTGCTGTCCGAGATTAAAGGGGTTGTCCAGTACTTTATATTACCCCCCCCCCAATGTGTCTCCCCGAGACCCCTAAGGATTTTTGTAATTACCTACCGTTGCAGATAATGCCTGTGAGTGGCGCTATCACTGGCCGCTCACAGGCATCACGTGACCCCCGCCGATGTCGCTGGCAGCAGCCGGGGGTCTCTGTCTTCCACGTTCCAGGTGGATGCCAGACTGTGGGCGGGGTTACCCCCCCCCCACATCACACCCGGCATCCACCGCACGCTCTGCCTCTCCCCATTCATTGGGAAAGCGCGGTAGATGCTGCGAGTGACGCGTGGGGAGGAGGTGTAACCCTGCCCACAACCCAGCAGCCACCGTAGGGACCCCAGCGCTGAGTCACGCCTCACTTGTCGTGACATCAGCGTGGGGTCACGTGATGCCTGTGAGCGGCCACCGATAGCGAAGCTCACAGGCATTATCAGCAAAGTCTTAGGGGCCCCGGGGGGATACATTGGGGGGGGAGTAATATAAAGTACTGGACAACTTCTTTAACATTACAAAGCATAGGAGAAACTTTATAACATATTTATCCATACGAGAAGAACACTGATAACACAATGATGGTAAAAATGGACACACTGATACCATTTTTTCACATACCTGTTTAAACCTGTACATGTGAATGAGGCCTTCTGCTGATCACTGAAGAGCCCCATTCTCAGCATCGCTAAAAGTCCCATCGGTCAGACCTCCTGCATTCAGAAAGTTATCTCCTAACCCTTTACAGCAGTGGTTCTCAACTCCAGTCCTCAGGACCCACCAACAGGCCATGTTTTCAGGATTTCCTTAGTATTGCACAGCTGATAATTGCATCACCTGCACAGGCAATAATTCCATCAGCTGTGCAATACTAAGGAAATCCTGAAAACATGATCTGTTGGTGGGTCCTGAGGACTGGAGTTGGGGAACACTGCTGTAAAGGGACTGTCAGTACAGAAGGACTGTTCAAATCAAGTACAGGCGCTCGGTGCACCGTGGTGGGGCCAAGCAGTTCAGTGCATCTTTCCATCTACTTTTTGGAACCGGATTTTCCAATTTTGACTATGAAGCTACACAGCTACTATGCAAAGAAACACTGAAAGCTATAGAACTTGTGGCTCATTCATATAAGAGAATCAGGCACAGTTTCACCAGTTTGGTCAGTGTCAGTTTTTATCATTAGAGTTTGGCCTGAGCTTCAGTTTCTTCATCTTTTTCCATCAAACAGACCTGGAAAACTGGACAGCGCTCAGATGGCAATTAATTGTTGGCCGATTTTTTTTTTTTCACTGACCCATGGATGTGCATTGTTAATTTTGACCTGACACTCAGATAACTATCGTACTATCGTACATTTTGCCACGATTTTCCGTCTCTCAAACAATCACAGATATGTGAATGGCCCCATTCACTCTTCTAGGTACAAGTCGTATCTGGAAATAACACAAATAGGACTCGTACACAAAAAATGTCCGTCTGAATGAGCCCTTAGTGTTAGTGCAGGTTGCAGTGGTGACGGGTATACTTGCAGCTCTCATAATCTCAATATATCAGTGATGCAATCATCATCTTCCAGAATTCAGGAGAGGACCTACTCCCTCTGGTCTTACCTGTGGAAGCAGCGGTTGGATTACATGAACCCTCTGTACAGAGCAGATCACAGTCAGACCCAAGGAACTCTGAGACCACACACCACTCCATGCCACTTCAGGTAAGAGGTTATTCTGATTCCTCCTCTGCACTGAATAAAGCAGCAGAACTCTAACACACCATATACTTATCATTCATATATAGAAACATCAACCCTAACTTTACAGGTGAAAGAAGCGGGGTGACGTATCATGAGCCCAATGTGTCCTTCAGTGGTGAAATCCAAGGCCCAACACTCTTCCCACTTGTAACCATGGTCTACATTTAGGGGTTGCGTCAGAGCTCACTCGTCAGTTCTATCTTCTGCCTGGCACAAATCAATTCACTTTAGACAGATTTACTGACATCTATGACAGCTTGTGACACGGTGATTCATTTTGCACATATTTAGACTGCGATAAAGTATTGATCTTTGGGGGTCAGACCGCTGGGACCCCCAACAATCCCCAGGAGGTTCTGTAGAGCAAGCTTTGAACAGAGCAGAGGGGGAGCATGTACATCTCTACTCCATTCATTCTCTGTGGAACTGACCCCTAGCGATCAATTCCTAAATCCCGTTGATAGGGGATTACTTATATACTTGGTACAACCCCTTTAATAGGGCATGCGGATGTCCCTGATCGGGAACTTTCTATATAAACGCATAATATAAAGTCGAGTTTGGGTCAGGAGACCTGAAGCCAGTCTTTGCATTGAAGCATACTCAGACCGCAAAACACACGTGTGAATCCAGGCAAAAGCTGTTTTTTTTTGTTTGCCTGTACAAAACAGACCAATTTTGCAAGTGTGTTAGATCCAATTTTCGGGCATATTTAGTCCACATGTCCGTTTTTATCAATGGTTTTGCCATATGCAAAAACAACGTGACAGAGGTTTCCCAAGCTTCTTCAAGTACCCAGTCAGTGAAAATGAAGAATAGCAGTAGGATGCAACTTGGATGTCGGCAAATAAGGTCAATGTAGGGGATGTCTCTGTTTATATACAGACCATCAGTCAGCAAAATAACAGAACGGACATGTGAATAGTGTAAGGATAGGATGTGTCAGTGTGCTGTCCGAGTAATGAGGCCCAACTTGCCACCACATATTTTCACTAATCTGAAGTCACCAGCCATAGATCAGCCACTGAGGGACTCATTAGGACTCGCTCACATTGCCACGTAACACGGCCGAGTGGTAGTGCTATGTGATGTTTTATCGGATAGCACTCGGACCAATAATATACTATGTTATCCGAGTGCAGTCTGATGTACGTGCACAGAGACAATGGAGAAGATGGAAAAATTAAGTCCTCCATCTTCTCCACACCTGTGCTGCAATTCTTCCATGCGAGAAAATTGGATCACACTCAGAGTTAAAGCAGAGTGTCATTAGTATAATCGGCCCAATTCTCTGGCATGGGAGAATATACAGCATTGTGAGCTAGCCCTTCATGTGTGTACCATGAGCTAGCACGTCTTAAGAACATATATCATGAGAATTGCTCGATGATAATCTTCTGTACTTGTGCATATACTAACTCTTCAAACTTATTTTTCACCATGGAAGGTTTTGGAGGGGCCTCTATAACCGATTTGAGAAAGGAATGCACCCTCGCCAGTCAGTCACTGATTTTCTACAGGCAGTAAAAGAAGAGACGCAGCAGCAGGAGGAGGAAATGGAGTTCATGGAGAAGGTGTGGTAGAAATACTGAAAATCCAGCTTCCTGGCCTATATGTTTTTGATGTTTATACCTCCGCTTAGGTTTCAGTGTAAACCAATTCAGCTTTTAATGGTGACTGAGAAACAATTTTAAATGATTATATATAAAAACCCTGCACAAGATAAAAAAGAGGCAATCATTTTTAGCCGATGCCCTACGTCTTTGGTGTTCTCCAACACAATAACTGGAAGAGAGCACCATTAAAGGGAATCTGTTACCAGGTTTTTGCTACCCATCTGAGTGCAGCGCAATATAGGGGCAGAGGCCCTGATTCCAACAATCTGTCACTTACTGGGCTACCTGCTGTCATTTTGATAAAATTACTGTGTTATCTGCAGCAGACCCCGCCCACATCACTGATTGACAGTTCTCTGACTGCTGAGCTCTGTATAACCCTGCCCACACCACTGATTGGCCACTTTGTGTATACTAGATTTGCAGAAAGCTGCCAATCAGTGATGGGGGCGGGGTTGTACAGAGCTTATGAATATGTAGGACTACCTGGCAGCAGGTTTACTAGTCCCCAATGATAATCTGCTTGCTGATAAAATAGTGATTTTATAAAAACTACAGCAATCAGACCATTAAGTGACACATCACTGTAACCAGGGTCTCTACCTTGTGTCTTTTCAATGTCAGTAATGCCTGAGCACTGTGGCGTTATGGCTTTCTTATGGCACCAGAGAAGTTTGTTCATTGGTATAAAGTTTTCAAGTAAAGGTTCATTTAGGCAGGCCAATAATTGGGTTAGGGAGCGTTCCCTCATTCCCAACTGTTGGCTGCCTAAACAGGCCATCAAACATCCAATGGAGGGGCAAAGCATTCATTGGTGTGATAATTTTTGAGCACGTTTAAAAATTATCATTAGCAGCACATTGTCCTGCGTAAACGAGAAATGTGCTGACGATAACATAAGTGCGGCCGGCCTTACTAAACAGACCATTAAACCACTGCTGATCGACTTGCATGTAGAGGTTACATTAACATGCCCTAACCCAATGTAACTTTTGCTCTTGCCTAACAATTTTTCCTTTAGAGATTAACAAAACTGGAAACTCGAGAGTCAAATGAAACCTACAAGAATCTCAATGACCAGCCAAAAATCCACAACTTCCAGATATGCATCACCAAACACTCTCCGGCTAATACGCCCCAAGATTACAGCACCAACCTGAAGCTGTTTCCCTCTCGTAGTTCATCCCAAGGTGAGGAGGACTCGGCCCTGATCCTAACCCAGGACCATTTGAAGAGCTCGGACCCCGACCTGTCGGCTAACAGTGACCAGGAATCTGGGGTGGAGGACTTGAGCTGCCGGTCTCCGAGTGGTGGAGACTCGTTACCCAGCGAGGACAGTGGGAAGGATCCCGATTCAGATGAAGCAGTGTTCCTGACTGCTTAGAGGTCTTATTAACCACTTGCTATTATATTAGTGCTTCTATTTATTTATAGGGAGTGATGTAAGCTGGGAGGGATATACTGGGGGAAAAAAAAACATATCGACTTTGTTCACATGTATCAGTGGTAGTTTGTGCAGCGGAGACCAGATACTAATGTCCTATATAGTCGGTCTGATCCAGGCAATTGAACGACTGACAATTGGAAAAGTGCATACACAGGTTGACGAAACAATGACGGGGACACAATGATCGCTAATAATCTGGTATCCTGTTATCAGCAGCACGTCTCCTGTTTACACTGAGTAATGTGCTGCCGTTAAGAATTTTAATGAATGCATAAAATGTATCGCACCCAATGAAACGGTGCTTTCCTAGTTTGTCTGCCGATTGTGGTCCTGGTTAGATGGGCCAATAATCGTATGTTGAAATGATTCCTATGAGCGCTCGTTCATCGTTTATTGGCTCTACGCCTTAAGTGCGTGTCTGCAGCCTCCGGGAATATTCAGAAACAGTTATCTTTTTTTAAGAGCCAACCTTATAATGCATTTTGTTTCCTTTCATGATTTCAAACCACATGTCCGTGGAGCATGAATCCTGTCCCAATATATTTGTATATTTAAGGTTTGTCATTGACAAAGGTGCCCTGTACTGGAAATATGGACACTTACATCGTTTTCGGGTTTAGGTCCACTGTGTGAAAGATCTGAATGTGCTTTGCTTCTGTGTAAGTTGCTGGTAGACTAATGGTGGTCATCCAGGATCTGACATTGGGTATTAATTCCCTACCTCCTAGTTATGTTAGGCATGACTATCACATGTAAGGTTCTTGCCACCTGGCCGAGAAAAGTTCGAAAAAAAGGACGCAAGCATAAACTGTTTGGCCTGTGACCACAGCAATTTACAGTAAAACAATGTGATTTTCGTCACATGATTAAAACCATGACCCAATGTCTATGGCTGAATAATCCCTTAAAGACTAATGTTTTGTGCTATGGTATACCATCGGTCCGATCTTCTGTAACTTTATACTGTTTCCACATAGACTGCCAATGAAACAAAACTTCAGAATCTCATTTGGAGACTTTAAAGGGGCTGTCCAAGACTTTATTGAAGGCCTATACTTGATCATCAATGTCTGATTGATAGTGCATGCTGTAGCTGTTCCTGTGTCAACGGTGACCAGAAATGCTCAGGTGCCGAGCTCTGTTGACGGAGTACTACATATCGGCCACCCATTCAAATCATTAGGGGGCAGATGTGTAGTACGCAGCCGCAGCCACTATTCCCTCCACAGAGCTCCGCAGTGCAGCTCCGCTAATGAGCACCCCAATTGATCAAACATTGATGCCTTATCTTAAAGAGGTGGTCACTACATTGTATAATGCCCCCATCAAATTACACCTTTTAAATACCTGCAGCCGGGGTCACGTGATGCAGACTGAGAAGTCAGCAATAGCGCCACCCACAGGTACATATGGAAGCAGGAGGTATTTACAAAAACATTTATTTAGTTAACATGTGTAAATCGATGGGGTCATTATACAATGTAGGGGACCACCTCTTTAAAGAAAGGCCATCAATGTTAAAGTCCGGGACAACCCCTTTAATTATTAATCGGTATCGGTACAGATCTATTAGACTTTTCAGAACTTCAAAATAGGTCCATCCTTCAAACAGATGCCAAAAAGTACAGTATGTTGCAAACTTTAATGGAAGCATTCCTGTATGAATACAATATTGGAGGAAATAAAGAAAAAAAAAACAAAAAGCTTTGGCACTTTTATGTAGGTCTCCAGAATATAGTGGGGAGAGACTTTCTTATTGACTTATATAAGCGAGGTAGAGCAGTAACCCCAAAGAAATTGAAAAATCAGCTGTGGTCCCTATAGGATGGCCCTACACATTGCATTTCCCATCACTTTTTTGAGAATACATTGGGGTGGAAAAATAAGATACAAATAAAGCAGATAATAAGAATTTATAGTCCAGAATTTACTGGTCACTTTTGTATTTCTGTAGGAATTCCAGCTCTGTACGTTGCAGATATCCGGCCCATCAGCGGATTAGCGGGGTCCCGCGTACTTGAATCCTTGCATGTTATCTGGGGGCTAAGAGCCATAGGGTTCTCTCTAAGTGCTTCCGACACTGGTTTTCAGAAAACGTACTGATCCTTTTATATTCGTGCTGCACGGTAGTTACATGTGGGGTCTCAGCGTCACATTACTGGGCTAGTACTAATATGGTAAGAGTCAATGTTGTGTAGTATCCCCCCGCCATCCTTTACGTGTCTGCCTGCTGCATAGCGGACGTCTGCCATCTTGAATGCTCATTGAAGCTGCTATTAGTTTTTTTTGTAAATTGCATGGATAATCTTACCAGAATAATCGTTCTCACTTCTTGACTTGTCTGCTCATTGTGACCAATATCATATTGGTTTTCTAGACGAGTTTACAAGCGCTTGTAGTGCTACAATACAAGAACAAAGCTACTAGATGTAATAGGAAGATCATCATAAAATGACCGTCCCTCCCAACTGCAGATTCCAAAATCTTCTGAAGATGCAGCTTATAAGTGAGGTCCGTGATAGTCAGAAGCAGCGTCTTCTTCCCATGATCTGTGCCTGGGGTGGTAGCCCAGCGATGTAGGGGCTGAGCCGCAGTAACAGACATGGGGCCGTGTCTGCGGGGGAAGGTGGGGAATAGAGTTTTCATTTTCTAATCCAGGACAACCCTTTTAAAAGTAGAACTCCCAAAAACAATGAAAGGGAAAGCCTCTTAAAGGGACACTAATCCTCGAAATGAATGAGGGCAAAAAATAGAGCAGCTCTTACTTTTGTCCAGTCTCAACATGATCCTAAAAGAGATGGGGCCAGAGTCATCAAGAGCGGCGCTGTTCACATTGGTCTTGATGAGGAGGTGTGCTGGAGTCAGACAGATGCTCACGGTTCATGAAAAGGTGCATGCTTCTTCCTGAATTGAGAACGCACCGTGGGTCAATAAACAAATATGCAACATGGGAATGAGATTTTGTGGCTATTTATGGTACAAAGAATTAAAAAAAAAAATTCTGCACAAGCGCTGTGTGTGAGCAAACCCCAACGGTGGAGCCGCAGGTCTTTTGGGAGTTCTCCTTGATTGCAAAGAGTTTTGTGTGTTTTTTTTATATATATTATTTATGGTTTATTTATTGATGCCATCATTGCTTATTTTTGTGACGAGTATAATAAAATCATGATCTATTTTTTTATTTTGTGTTGCATATTTTGGCTGTAATTTATATGCAGAAATTGATTTTTGTTTTAAGATATTTTAAAATATGTTGTCAAGCAATATTACCCTAATTGTGACTATATCAGTACAAAGTACGTATGTAAAGTAGTTTATTCCGTAATGTGCAATTAGAATATTTTTGTAAACTCCCTTGTGTTGTGTGTGTGCTGGTGTGTATAGATTAGATTGGGCCGCTGTCCTTTACGGACATAGCATTAGAGTCATTTATGCTGCACTTATAGAAGATGCTAAAGAATTACACTACAGTTTTTTTAATACAATTTTCTTTTCTTTTTTAAAGCAATACTTTACTCACCCTCTCTGGGTCTAATGCAGAGTGTCAGCTATTTGTCACATTGACAGCGCTGCAGCCAGTCAGTGAGTTCAGTGACTCTGAGCAAGTAGTGCCGTTAACTCGGGCAAAGCTGCTGATCTCAGTTATTGGTTGCAGCGCTGTCGACGTGAGGCCAAAGGACAGTAACAGACACTGGGAGCAGTGGCAGAGACCCTGTGCTGGACCCAAGGAAGGTGACTAGTGCACAGTTACAAAAAAAAAACAGCTGCACCAACGGGTTAAAGGAAAATCCCTTTAACCCTCAACTGGTGAGGTGGGGGTCGCCACACCCCAGGGAATTTTTGTTCGGCTGCCATTCATTGAAAAATGCTGGTATGAGGATACGTGTCTCACTAGCTTCCATCCATTTGTGGGTGTCAAAAATTTGTTACACTCATATGCAATCAATCGCCAATAAGAAAACGATTAAAACAAACGTGATCTTCGCATTTTCTGTAAAAATAAGAGATTTCTAAACACTGGGGTATAGGAAACCCCACCTCACCAGTTGCGTGACATAAACCCCACCTCACCAGTCGAGGGTTAATGAACCAGATAATCTGGCACAGATCAGCAATGGAATGGGGAATTTTACAAGATCAGAAGCAAGAAACTGAGCAGAAAATTAGGAAATTACCCTGATAACATTTTGAATTAGCAGCTTGTTTTTGGGCTCTATATACCAATCCAAGGGAGGTTTGTATACTTTATGACGGACATGTAATAATTCAGAATATTTGATGATTTGGAATTTATTAGATCCCCCAGGTGAATTACCCCAATACTATAAAATGGACATAAATGACACATAAATCTGTGCGGTTACAAAGTAACATTGACGCTCCTCCCCAACTCCCCGTACAGAATGACATGCCCTCGGGTCAGGAGTGTCTACAGCTTCATAGAAATATATTAAGCAGTCACGTTAGGGTCGGGAAAGTCCGTGCATGGACTGATTACCACGGACGTCTGAATGAGTCTTTATTGACTAATAAAGTCACTATTGATCACAGGGGTTAAAACGGTCAGGATTGGAGTTCATCTCCAATGTTGACCTTTGTGTAATATATACAACTCACACCTCCTGCACATGGAACAGGCATAGATTCTGGGTATGAACAATGGGCGCCCTACACTATCCACCCTAAACATGGGGAAGATGGCAGTAAAGAGTAAAAGACGGTTGTCTGGGACTTGACTCTTTTCATAAGATAGGTCATCAGCGTGTGATTAAAACAGAAATGTAGAAATTTTTTGCAAATTTATTTAGAAAACAAAAACTGAAATATCACATGGTCATAATGTAGCACCCTGAGGATTCGGCTGCTACAGGGGTATTGCACCTCAACCCAGAGGTGTGATATTCCACTCCCGGGTAAGGATGGAGTGTGGAACTGAGCTCGGTAGGCTGCATGCACTACACACATCCCATTTCCGAGGAACAGGCCGACGGTACTCCCACTTAGAAATGTGCAGGTACGACCGAGTCTGTTCCTGGCTGGAGTGGGAGGGGGGTGGTACATCCCAAGTAGTGTAGGGGCAGATAGGGGGAGCAGCCTGGGTAAAGATAGGAGCTCATTGGGTGCTGGTCACCTGAGCTCACACATAGAGGGTGTATATAAGGTGGGCACCATCAAAGAACAGGGTCAGTCTGCTGTAGAGGAGGAGTGAGTCAGCCTTTTGCAAAGAGTCTGTTGGAGAGCAGAAGAGCAGAGCAGAGAAGCCTGAGCCAGAGTGAGAGAGGAGAAGAAAGAGAGACCCAGAGGGGGAAACAGAAGAGAGGACTCTGAGACCCCAAATCCAATCCACGGGTGAAGAGTCGGCATCAGGGTACCGGAACCCAAGCTGGTGGGGGCAAAAACACACCCCAGCCAGAGACCGGAGGCCGTGGGCAGCGTCTGCCACGGCCACCCACCACATCCACCCCGAAGGCATACCACGTGGAGGGTCAGGGAACCCAAGGCCAAGGGTCTCCCAACAGAAGGCCCGAGGGAGCTGGACCTGGGTGGATCACTAGTGGGGACGGCCAGAGAAAGGACAGAAGGAGAGCTCAGGGTCACGCTCCGGACTCGCTTGGGGGTTGGCTGGATCCAGGACCTGGTGGATGCAGCACGGCTCGGGAGGTCACTTGAAGCTGGAGTGACCGGAACATCAGCAGTGAGTAAATACCCTTAACTGCATAACCCGACTCTGTCTTCCTTTAACATCTATGCTGCACCACCACAACCCCCATCCTCTGCACCTGACCCCCTGAGGCTATACCCCACCCGTTGGGGGTTATACCATCAAAAGCTGCACCTACACCATCAGCCTCAGCGGACCCTGCTGCAGCGGCGGCCATAGTGACCGCAATACAACGGGTGGCGTAGTCGACATTAAGAACTTATTAACATCTGTAGGACTGCCACATACAACTGAGTTTGACACCCTGGGCACGGACCGGGTCACAGCCACTCGGAAGACTACAACTCCCATCTGATCCGGCTCCGGATATTCCCCCTAAAGAATATGGCCCAGGGGGCGCGTCAACTTTGGCGTAGTCGGCAGGATTACGTGCCCACAACAACCGGGTACTGCGTGCCTGAAGAAAAGTGCAAGTTTACCTCAGAAAGAAGTCTCCCGCCGGTTCCGGAGGGTCCACGCTATCGGACCCCATCACAGGTCGTTTCCCGCCGATTGTCCGCCATTTCCAGCTTGTTCCCGCCATCTGCAGAGTTTCCCGCCACTGGGCGACGCTTCCCGCCAAATCCGAAGATTTCCCGCCTTGGAAGAGCAGCGGACGCCATTATGGGCGTGCCAAAGGAGGGCAAGAGGCCGCCTCCCATCGTGGGCCAGGACAGAAAATGGCGCCAAAAGTGGAAACCGCCCCCACCAACAGAGACTGTGATGCTGGAGGTGTCTGTCAGCGTGAAAGAACTACCCCTGGAGCTGACAGTCACCGAGTTGCCCCGGGACCGCCCTCGAAGTGGGAGGAGACGAAAGAAAAGAACGAAGATGGGTGCCGCCTGGAGCAGTCTGGAGCGAGCGCACCCTGAGGCAAGAAGTCTGGAGAGGAGTAGCAGAGAAGCTCACCCGGAGATGTCCAGAGAGCAGAGCAGCACCGGCCCGCTGGCCAGGAGCCTGCCGGAAGAAGAGCAGAGCAGCACCGACCCGTTGGTCAGGAGCCTGCTGGACACCACGACCCCACTAGGCCTAGTGGAGGTCCTTGCACAGCTCCCCCGAGACCGGGAGTGTGCACAGACTGCCCTGGAGGGCCTCGCACGGAGGATGGCCCGGGTACAGCGAGAGACATTGGCGGAGTGGAGCCGGGAGATGGCCCAGCAAACCAAGACCCGGAGCACGCCAGCCGAGATGAGGAAGCAGACCGCCTCTGAGGATGGCGCGGGAGGACCCAAGGCCGGAGACGGCGCCGAGGAGGGAGCCGAACGCATGGAGGCAGGTAAAGGGGACGCCTATACCCCAAGCCGTGACACCGCTTACCTGCCCCAGCTCCCCGTCGCAGAGCCCGAAAGTCCCCCTGCTGTGCCCGAAAACGCCATGTCACCGACGCAGACTAGGCCCCAACCGGAAGCCGCCGCCGCGACCCCTGTGACGTCACACGCCTCGACCCCGAGCGTGACCAAGCAGGAAGTACCACCAGCCTGGTCGCAGGGCCTAGAATTCCCGGGCGTCGCATCACCAACAGCGCCCCCTACCTCCGCGGAGCCTCCGGCCTGGTCGCAAGGCCAGGTAGCCCAGGGCGCCGCCGTATTAACGGTGCCCTTCACCTTCCAGGTGCCCCAGGCCTGGCCGCAAGGCCTGGGCAACCCGGGCGCCACCACCACCGCGCCCGCACCCGTAAAACCAAGGGTGCCGCGTCTGGGAGAGGACTTGTTTGCCCAGCACACGTGGCCGGACGGGCAGCCTTTCATCTGGCCCCAGAAGTATTACGAACTGGAGCACCAGAGGAGGGTTGGGGCCATGTGTGCACCCCTGATTCCGGCTCCGAAGCCCGTAATAAGGATCTCGCCCCCGCTAGCGGAAGCGCAGTTTGAGTGGGACCCCACCGGAGAAGATCTAATGGGGTTCACTCAGGAAACCAGGGCAGCTGCAGCGGAGCGTGCTGAGTGCTGCCGCCAACAGCTCGAGGAGTTTGCGAGGGAGCGGAGAGAGAGGCGGGTCCGGGAACAACAGGCCCAAATAAGGAGCGCCGAGCAAAAGAGCCGGACCAGGAGGGACCCCCGTGCAGCGCACAGTCCCCGTACCACCGGGACTGTAATAAAGTTTAACCAGCAGCACGGGTGGGGCTTCATCAGAGACAACAACACCCCCGGCGACGTCTTTGTCACGCGCAGAGACGTGAAGTCCCATCTGCCGGAGGGGCACAGAGGTCGTGACCTCTACATCGGAGACGAGGTCACCTTTACCCGGCACAAGTGTGCCAAAGGACCTTACGCCCTCCACGTACACCGCCTGACGGAGGAGGAGTTGCAGTGCGAGGAGGAGGAGCAAGAGGACCCGGACGGGTCTGAAGTTACAACCAGTTATAAGCAAAGAGCAGGAGGAAGACGCCGTTGAGTGCGGCAGAGCAGTGATGTAAATAGTTACCCGATCGGGGTATAAAGAAACTGTTGCTACATATATATAGTCCCCGTTGGGACCAGCTGAGTGAACTGTTTACCCGTTAACCCCTTAATCCCACAGGCTGAGGACTGTGAGCAGCCATTCCCTTCCCTCTACCTGGCCGAGGACTGATAGCGGCCAACTTCCCCTGTATATAGTTGCGCTTCCTAAAGCGCCCCCTACCGGTTTTATAGGAAAACCAGTTTTCCAGAGAGACTGTCGCACTTTACCCGGTCACACGTTGCACAGTGACCGGAGGAGGAGCCAGAGGCGACGAGAATGTTTTATATTGATATATATATATATAATGTTTTATATGTTTTATATGTTTATGCAAAAATTTGTATGTTTTGGTGTTATGTCTTACAGCCCGAGGACGTGCTGTGATTTACCAGGGGGGAATGTAGCACCCTGAGGATTCGGCTGCTACAGGGGTATTGCACCTCAACCCAGAGGTGTGATATTCCACTCCCGGGTAAGGATGGAGTGTGGAACTGAGCTCGGTAGGCTGCATGCACTACACACATCCCATTTCCGAGGAACAGGCCGACGGTACTCCCACTTAGAAATGTGCAGGTACGACCGAGTCTGTTCCTGGCTGGAGTGGGAGGGGGGTGGTACATCCCAAGTAGTGTAGGGGCAGATAGGGGGAGCAGCCTGGGTAAAGATAGGAGCTCATTGGGTGCTGGTCACCTGAGCTCACACATAGAGGGTGTATATAAGGTGGGCACCATCAAAGAACAGGGTCAGTCTGCTGTAGAGGAGGAGTGAGTCAGCCTTTTGCAAAGAGTCTGTTGGAGAGCAGAAGAGCAGAGCAGAGAAGCCTGAGCCAGAGTGAGAGAGGAGAAGAAAGAGAGACCCAGAGGGGGAAACAGAAGAGAGGACTCTGAGACCCCAAATCCAATCCACGGGTGAAGAGTCGGCATCAGGGTACCGGAACCCAAGCTGGTGGGGGCAAAAACACACCCCAGCCAGAGACCGGAGGCCGTGGGCAGCGTCTGCCACGGCCACCCACCACATCCACCCCGAAGGCATACCACGTGGAGGGTCAGGGAACCCAAGGCCAAGGGTCTCCCAACAGAAGGCCCGAGGGAGCTGGACCTGGGTGGATCACTAGTGGGGACGGCCAGAGAAAGGACAGAAGGAGAGCTCAGGGTCACGCTCCGGACTCGCTTGGGGGTTGGCTGGATCCAGGACCTGGTGGATGCAGCACGGCTCGGGAGGTCACTTGAAGCTGGAGTGACCGGAACATCAGCAGTGAGTAAATACCCTTAACTGCATAACCCGACTCTGTCTTCCTTTAACATCTATGCTGCACCACCACAACCCCCATCCTCTGCACCTGACCCCCTGAGGCTATACCCCACCCGTTGGGGGTTATACCATCAAAAGCTGCACCTACACCATCAGCCTCAGCGGACCCTGCTGCAGCGGCGGCCATAGTGACCGCAATACAACGGGTGGCGTAGTCGACATTAAGAACTTATTAACATCTGTAGGACTGCCACATACAACTGAGTTTGACACCCTGGGCACGGACCGGGTCACAGCCACTCGGAAGACTACAACTCCCATCTGATCCGGCTCCGGATATTCCCCCTAAAGAATATGGCCCAGGGGGCGCGTCAATAAGTATTCAGACCCTTTGCTCAGACACTTATATTTAAGTCACATGCTGTCCATTTCCTTGTGATCCTCCTTGAGATGGTTCTACTCCTTCATTGGAGTCCAGCTGTGTTTAATTAAACTGATAGGACTTGATTTGGAAAGGCACACACCTGTCTATATAAGACCTCAAAGCTCACAGTGCATGTCAGACCAAATGAGAATCATGAGCTCAAAGGAACTGCCCAAGGAGCTCAGAGACAGAATTGTGGCAAGGCACAGATCTGGCCAAGGTTACAAAAGAATTTATGCATTACTCAAGGGTCCTAAGAGCACAGTGGCCTCCATAATCCTTAAATGGAAGAAGTTTGGCACCACTAGAAGTCTTCCTAGACCTGGCTGTCCAGCCAAACTGAGCAATTGTGGGAGAATAGCCTTGGTGAGAGAGGTAAAGAAGAACCCCAAAATCACTGTGGCTGAGCTCCAGAGATGCAGTAGGGAGATAGGAGAAAGTTCCACAAAGTCAACTATCACTGCAGCTCTCCACCAGTCGGGCCTTTATGGCAGAGTGGCCCAATGGAAGTCTCTCCTCAGTGCAAGACACTGAAAGCCCGCATAGAGTTTGCTCAAAAACACATGAAGGACTCCCAGACTATGAAAAATAAAATTCTCTGGTCTGATGAGACGAAGATAGAATTTTTTGATGATAATTCTAAGCGGTATGTGTGGAGAAAACCAAGCACTGCTCATCACCTGCCCAATACAATCCCAACAGTGAAACATGATGGAGGCAGCATCATGCTATGGGGGTGTTTTTCAGCTGCAGGGACAGGACAACTGGTTGCAATTGAAGGAAACATGAATGCAGTCAAGTACAGAGATATCCTGGATGAAAACTTCTTCCAGAGTGCTCTGGACCTCAGGCTTGGCCGAAGGTTCACCGTCCAACAAGACAATGACCCTAAGCACAAAGCTAAAATAACAAAGGAGTGGCTTCAGAACAACTCTGTGACCATTCTTGACTGGCCCAGCCAGAGCCCTGACCTAAACCCAATTGAGCATCTCTGGAGAGACCTGAAAATGGCTGTCCACCAACGTTCACCATCCAACCTGACGGAACTGGAGAGGATCTGCAAGGAAGAATGGCAGTGGATCCCCAAATCCAGCTGTGAAAAACTTGTTGCATCATTCCCAAGAAGACTCACGGCTGTACTAGCTCAAAAGGGTGCTTCTACTCAATACTGAGCAAAGGGTGTGAATACTTATGCCCGTGTGATATTTCAGGTTTTCTTTTTTAATAAATTTGCAAAAATTTCTACATTTCTGTTTTTTTTCACTCAAGATGGGGTGCAGAGTGGACATTAATGAGAAAAAAATGAACTTTTTAGAATTCACCAAATGGCTGCAATGAAACAGAGTAAACAATTTAAAGGGGTCTGAATACTTTCCGTACCCACTAATTTTTTTAATTGTCAATAGGTAGCTCTCATTAAAGGCAATAAATCAATATCAAATAATTGTTAGCGAAAGTTCAGCAAAAGGAAGCAGCCACAAGTTTATTGCTACGGCTTGTGCTCAGTGTATTTCCATCATATGGTCCATGGGCATCGAGTACAGCAACACGCTGTCATTTCTGAAAGGCACTGTATGTACAGAAGCGTGAAATGACGTCAGGAATGAGTAATTCACAAATCATTCATTTACTGAGTAAAAGGCTCAATTCACAGAAATGAAGTATTTAATATAAACCATTCCAATATGGGTAACAGAAAGTAACAAATATTAGAAGTATCCTACAGCAGATACAGAGCTGAGTCGATGCGAAATGAACAATAGGAGTTAAATTGATGAGGTGCACCTTTGGTCAAAATCAGAGGCTTCGTGTCCCGTTTGCAACAGGCTTGACCTTAAATGTTGCCGAAAGGCAACAAAGGATGACCTTTTGTTGCAAACGGGACACAAGATGGCCGACTTTTGTTGCCGGAATGCTACATCTGTTGCATTTGGGCAACAGGCTTGACCTTGATACATTGGAACTGGACTAAAGAGTCAATATGGTAGTATGACCTTCTGTACTATAGTAATATATAGGGACTGATGGGGGAAATTTGTTTTTTGGCATTTGGGACGCTTACGCACGCGGTGGGATGCGCTAAATTTTTTTCAGGGTTAAGGCAAAATTTTTGCTCGAAACTGCACGCTCTGCGGCCTGAAATATCGCTCCTGAGGGGGTCTACGCAATAAAAATGCAAAAAAATGTAACATTAGGGTTGGCTAAATCACTTACCTGATTGACCAATAGCCAGCCCTCATTGACTTTTTTGTTGACATTGTGTGTTCTGAGGAAACTCCACCGGGTGGCAATGTTGTCCAACTTTTTAATTTTTTATTTTAGGATTGTAAAAACACCAGATGGCAATGTTTCTCTTTCTAATGTGCACGCAAGCATGAGAGCTGGCTGCTGGTTGTCCTGGATTATCTGCATCCAGCCCTCATATTGGGCATATAATGTATATAGCCAACTCTCAAATTTTTTTTGCTTTAATAACACTAAGGCTATGTAACCACGATGCAGAAATGAAGCATTTTGTTCACGGCTGCCTCTAGCCAGCCCCCCAATTTTTTTTTTCTTTAATAACACAAACACCATGAGGGCTGGCTATCGTGTGTCCACGGCTGCCTCTAGTCAGCACCCCAATTTTTTTTTTCTTTAATAACACAAACACCATGAGGGCTGGCTATCGTGTGTTCACGGCTGCCTCTAGCCAGCCCCCCAATTTTTTTTTTTCTTTAATAACACAAACACCATGAGGGCTGGCTATCGTGTATCCACGGCTACCTCTAGCCAGCCCCCCAATTTTTTTTTTCTTTAATAACACAAGCACCATGAGGGCTGGCTATCGTGTGTCCACGGCTGCCTCTAGCCAGCCCCCCAATTTTTTTTTTTCTTTAATAACACAAACACCATGAGGGCTGGCTATCGTGTGTCCACAGCTGCCTCTAGCCAGCCCCCCAATTTTTTTTTTCTTTAATAACACAAACACCATGAGGGCTGGCTATCGTGTGTTCACGGCTGCCTCTAGCCAGCCCCCCAATTTTTTTTTTTCTTTAATAACACAAACACCATGAGGGCTGGCTATCGTGTGTCCACGGCTGCCTCTAGCCAGCCCCCTAATTTTTTTTTTCTTTAATAACACAAACACCATGAGGGCTGGCTATCGTGTGTCCACAGCTGCCTCTAGCCAGCCCCCCAATTTTTTTTTTCTTTAATAACACAAACACCATGAGGGCTGGCTATCGTGTGTTCACGGCTGCCTCTAGCCAGCCCCCCAATTTTTTTTTTTCTTTAATAACACAAACACCATGAGGGCTGGCTATCGTGTATCCACGGCTACCTCTAGCCAGCCCCCCAATTTTTTTTTTCTTTAATAACACAAGCACCATGAGGGCTGGCTATCGTGTGTCCACGGCTGCCTCTAGCCAGCCCCCCAATTTTTTTTTTCTTTAATAACACAAACACCATGAGGGCTGGCTATCGTGTGTCCACGGCTGCCTCTAGCCAGCCCCCCAATTTTTTTTTTCTTTAATAACACAAACACCATGAGGGCTGACTATCGTGTGTTCACGGCTGCCTCTAGCCAGCCCCCCAATTTTTTTTTTCTTTAATAACACAAACACCATGAGGGCTGGCTATCGTGTGTCCACGGCTGCCTCTAGCCAGCCCCCCAATTTTTCTTTTCTTTAATAACACAAACACCATGAGGGCTGGCTATCGTGTGTTCACGGCTGCCTCTAGCCAGCCCCCCAATTTTTTTTTTCTTTAATAACACAAACACCATGAGGGCTGGCTATCGTGTGTCCACGGCTGCCTCTAGCCAACCCCCCAATTTTTTTTTCTTTAATAACACAAACACCATGAGGGCTGACTATCGTGTGTCCACGGCTGCCTCTAGCCAGCCCCCCAATTTTTGTTTTTCTTTAATAACACAAACACCATGAGGGCTGACTATTGTGTGTTCACGGCTGCCTCTAGCCAGCCCCCCAATTTTTTTTTTCTTTAATAACACAAACACCATGAGGGCTGGCTATCATGTGTCCATGGCTGCCTCTAGCCAGCCCCCCAATTTTTTTTTTCTTTAATAACACAAACACCATGAGGGCTGGCTATCGTGTGTTCACGGCTGCCTCTAGCCAGCCCCCCAATTTTTTTTTTCTTTAATAACACAAACACCATGAGGGCTGGCTATCGTGTGTTCACGGCTGCCTCTAGCCAGCCCCCCAATTTTTTTTTTCTTTAATAACACAAACACCATGAGGGCTGGCTATCGTGTATCCACGGCTACCTCTAGCCAGCCCCCCAGTTTTTTTTTTCTTTAATAACACAAGCACCATGAGGCCTGGCTATCGTGTGTTCACGGCTGCCTCTAGCCAGCCCCCCAATTTTTTTTTTCTTTAATAACACAAACACCATTAGGGCTGGCTATCGTGTGTCCACGGCTGCCTCTAGCCAGCCACCCAAATATTTTTTTTCTTTAATAACACAAACACCATGAGGGCTGGCTATCGTGTGTTCACGGCTGCCTCTAGCCAGCCCCCTAATTTTTTTTTTCTTTAATAACACAAACACCATGAGGACTGGCTATCGTGTGTCCACGGCTGCCTCTAGCCAGCCCCCCAATTTTTTTTTTTCTTTAATAACACAAACACCATGAGGGCTGGCTATCGTGTGTTCACGGCTGCCTCTAGCCAGCCCCCCAATTTTTTTTTTCTTTAATAACACAAACACCATGAGGGCTGGCTATCGTGTATCCACGGCTACCTCTAGCCAGCCCCCCAATTTTTTTTTTCTTTAATAACACAAGCACCATGAGGGCTGGCTATCGTGTGTCCACGTCTGCCTCTAGCCAGCCCCCCAATTTTTTTTTTCTTTAATAACACAAACACCATGAGGGCTGGCTATCGTGTGTTCACGGCTGCCTCTAGCCAGCCCCCCAATTTTTTTTTTCTTTAATAACACAAACACCATGAGGGCTGGCTATCGTGTGTTCACGGCTGCCTCTAGCCAGCCCCCCAATTTTTTTTTTCTTTAATAACACAAACACCATGAGGGCTCGCTATCATGTGTCCAGGGCTGCCTCTAGCCAGCCCCCCAATTTTTTTTTTCTTTAATAACACAAACACCATGAGGGCTGGCTATAGTGTGTTCACGGCTGCCTCTAGCCAGCCCCCCAATTTTTTTTTTCTTTAATAACACAAACACCATGAGGGCTGGCTATCGTGTGTCCACGGCTGCCTCTAGCCAGCCCCCCAATTTTTTTTTTTTCTTTAATAACACAAACACCATGAGGGCTGGCTATCGTGTGTTCACGGCTGCCTCTAGCCAGCCCCCCAATTTTTTTTTTCTTTAATAACACAAACACCATGAGGGCTGGCTATCGTGTGTCCACGGCTGCCTCTAGCCAACCCCCAAATTTTTTTTTCTTTAATAACACAAACACCATGAGGGCTGGCTATCGTGTGTCCACGGCTGCCTCTAGCCAGCCCCCCAATTTTTGTTTTTCTTTAATAACACAAACACCATGAGGGCTGGCTATCGTGTGTTCACGGCTGCCTCTAGCCAGCCCCCCAATTTTTTTTTCTTTAATAACACAAACACCATGAGGGCTGGCTATCATGTGTCCATGGCTGCCTTTAGCCAGCACCCCAATTTTTTTTTTCTTTAATAACACAAACACCATGAGGGCTGGCTATCGTGTGTTCACGGCTGCCTCTAGCCAGCCCCCCAATTATTTTTTTTTCTTTAATAACACAAACACCATGAGGGCTGGCTATCGTGTGTTCACGGCTGCCTCTAGCCAGCCCCCCAATTTTTTTTTTTCTTTAATAACACAAACACCATGAGGGCTGGCTATCGTGTATCCACGGCTACCTCTAGCCAGCCCCCCAATTTTTTTTTCTTTAATAACACAAGCACCATGAGGCCTGGCTATCGTGTGTCCACGGCTGCCTCTAGCCAGCCCCCCAATTTTTTTTTTCTTTAATAACACAAACACCATGAGGACTGGCTATCGTGTGTTCACGGCTGCCTCTAGCCAGCCCCCCAATTTTTTTTTTCTTTAATAACACAAACACCATGAGGGCTGGCTATCGTGTGTCCACAGCTGCCTCTAGCCAGCCCCCCAATTTTTTTTTTCTTTAATAACACAAACACCATGAGGGCTGGCTATCGTGTGTCCACGGCTGCCTCTAGCCAGCCCTCAAATTTTTTTTTTCTTTAATAACACAAACACCATGATGGCTGGCTATGAGGAAGGGAGCTATGTCCTTGTAAAGTTAGCTTGTTGTCATGTGGAAAAGAGTTTGAGGGGATTGTGGCCCTGTGGAAATGCTTGTGGCCCGGCAGAAGGAGCCAGTGGTCCTGTGGAGAGAGCTGATGGGGTTGAGGCCCTGTGGAAAGGCCTGTGACCCTGTATAGGGGTCCGTTGCCCTGTGGAGAGAGCTGTAGGGGCTCGTGCCCTATGGAAATGACTATGGCCATGTAGACAGGCCTTCTGGCCTTGAAGAGGGGGCTTGTGCCTTGCAGACGGGCCTTGTGTCTCTGTGGAGAGAGCTAAAGGGGGCAGTGGCGGTGCAGAAAGTGCATTTCGCCCTGTTGATGGGAGCTATGGCCCGGTAAAGAGAGCTTGTTGTCCTGTGGAGAAGAGTTGGAGGGGCTTGTGGCACTGTGGAAAGGCCTGTGGCCCAGTAGGAGCCTGTGGTCCTGTGGAGACAGCTGAAGGGGTTGAGGCCCTGTGGAAAGGCCTGTGACCCTGTATAGGGGTCTGTGGCCCCGCAGAGGGTGCATGTGGCGATGTAAAGAGAGCTGGAGGGAGTTGTGGCTTGAGGAAAAGGCCATGTGGAGTGGGCTGGAAAGGCCTGTGGAAGGCTCTGGAGTAAGATTTGGGCCTATGAAGTCCTTTGCAGTAAACAACATGCAACATGATTGCCTGTGGAGAGAGCTGGAGGGGCTTGTGGCACCGTGGAAAGGCCTGTGGCCCAGTAGGAGCCTGTGGTCCTGTGGAGAGAGCTGAAAGTGTTGTGGCCCTGTGGAAAGGCCTGTGACCCTGTATAGGGGTCCGTTGCCCTGTGGAGAGAGCTGGAGGGGCTTGTGCCCTATGGAAATGACTATGGCCATGTAGAAAGGCCTTTTGGCCTTGAAGAGGGGGCTTGTGCCCTGCAGACGGGCCTTGTGTCTCTGTGGAGAGAGCTAAAGGGGGCTGTGGCCATGCAGAAAGTGCATTTGGCCCTGTGGAGGGGAGCTATGGCCCGGTAAAGAGAGCTTGTTGTCGTGTGGAGAAGAGTTGGAGGGGATTGTGGCCCTGGGGAAAGGCCTGTGACCCTGTATAGGGGTCCGTTGCCCTGTGGAGAGAGCTGGAGGGGCTCGTGCCCTATGGAAATTACTATGGCCATGTAGAAAGGCCTTTTGGCCTTGAAGAGGGGGCTTGTGCCCTGCAGACGGGCCTTGTGACTCTGTGGAGAGAGCTGTTGGGAGTTGTGGCCGTGTGGAAAGTGCATTTGGCCCTGTGGAGGTGAGCTATGGCCCTGTAAAGAGAGCTTCTTTTCCTGTGGAGAGAGCTGGAGGGTGTTGTGGCCCTGTGGAAATGTCTGTGGCCCTATGGATAGGCCCTTTAGCCTTGTGGAAGGGGCTGTGGCCCTCTGGTGAGAGCTGGAAGGAGTTGTGGGCTGTGGAAAAGTCTGTGGTCCTGTGGAGAGAGCTGAAGGGATTGAGTTCCTGTGGAAAGGCCTGTGACCCTGTATAGGGGTCTGTGGCCCCGCAGAGGGGCATGTGGCGATGTAAAGAGAGCTGGAGGGAGTTGTGGCCTGCGGAAAAGGCCATGTGGAGCGGGCTGGAGGGGCCTGTGGAAGGGTCTGAAGTAAGATTTGGGCCTATGAAGTCCTTTTGCGGTAAACAACATGAAACATGATTGCCTGTGGAGAGAGCTGGAGGGACTTGTAGCACTGTGGAAAGGCCTGTGGCCGGGCTGGAGCCTGTGGTCCTGTGGAAGAGCTGAAGGTGTTGTGGCCCTGTGGAAAGGCCTGTGACCCTGTATAGCGGTCCGTTGCCCTGTGGAGAGAGCTGGAGGGGCTCGTGCCCTATGGAAATGACTATGGCCATGTAGAAAGGCCTTTTGGCCTTGAAGAGGGGGCTTGTGCCCTGCAGACGGGCCTTGTGTCTCTGTGGAGAGAGCTAAAGGGGGCTGTGGCCGTGCAGAAAGTGCATTTGGCCCTGTGGAGGGGAGCTATGGCCCGGTAAAGAGAGCTTGTTGTCCTGTGGAGAAGAGTTTTAGGGGATTGTGGCCCTGTGGAATGGCCTGTGACCCTGTATAGGGGTCTGTGGCCCCGCAGAGGGGCATGTGGCGATGTAAAGAGAGCTGGAGGGAGTTGTGGCCTGCGGAAAAGGCCATGTGGAGCGGGCTGGAGGGGCCTGTGGAAGGGTCTAAAGTAAGATTTGGGCCTATGAAGTCCTTTTGCGGTAAACAACATGCAACATGATTGCCTGTGGAGAGAGCTGGAGGGACTCGTAGCACTGTGGAAAGGCCTGTGGCCGGGTAGGAGCCTGTGGTCCTGTGGAGAGAGCTGAATGTGTTGTGGCCCTGTGGAAAGGATTTTTAAGCGCAGCAGAAACGCTGCGTAAAAATCTACAGCATGGGCATTAACATTGCGGAATGCCACTGAGTACCATGGGGTGCAGATTATCAAGTGTTTCACAAGCGTTTCCGCTGCGTAAATTACGCAACATATACGCTTGTAAATCGCTACGTGGGCACGCAGCCTGAGGCTGTGTTCACACACCACCCGGTCCGGAGGAGAAGTGATGTCACAGAGGTGGAAGAAGAATCCTGTTCCTCCTCCCCTTTGTGACATGTCTGCCAGCCCCCATTTCATTTTGTAATGTATTACTATACAGTACGAAATCAAAATTAAATAAATACAGATGTATTAAAAATAATAAAGAATTAATACTTACCCTTTCAGACGCCTTTTCGGTCTATCCGGTGCAGAGCCAAAGCCACGTCCTGAGCGACAGGACCTTCCATGATGTCACATGAAGGTCCTGTCGGTTGGTATTTGGCCTTGGTTCTGCACCGGATAGGCCTAAAAGGCATCGGAAAGGGTAAGTATTAATTCTATTGTGATGTCATAATACCCCACAACTACTAGTATAGGCAAAAAAGTGACACATTTATTCCATTTTATTTATTGAAAGAAATTAGGCTTAAACCAAAAATGACATGATGGCGGATTGCCTGTAAAGATGCCTTCTTTTTAATGTATTGATCTTCATGGAATAAAGTAAAATTCATCATATGGAAACCGGTGCCAGCATTCCTTTTTTCATGTTTGGCTTCCAGGCGGTGGCCTACCGCCACTGAGCACCTGACCGGATCCACTGATTGGAAGGAGGGGGGAGCTTTCTATTTCCCAATTTTCTCATTTGGCTCCAAAAATAACATGTAAATCAAGAAAACTGGTATAAAGGAGCATGGCATAGGTGACATTTCTTTGCCAGCATTCAACCTGTGTAAAGAAAAAAAAGAATATTAAACAGTGCAGTATACTATATCAGGTTCCTTTACTCGAGCTGACCAATGGTCAATAGGTCACTCAAATGAGTCCTTTTAACTGATTAAAGAGGGGTGGAGGGGGCTGTGGCCCTGATGAAAGAGCTGAAATGGGTTGTAGCCTTGTAGAAGGAGCCTGTGGTCCTGTGGAGAGAGCTGGAGGGGGCTATTGCCTTGGGGAAATGCCTATGGCCCTGTGGAAGGGACCTGTGGCCCTTTGAAAAAGGACTTTGGCCTTGTGGAGGGGGCTGTTTCCTTGTAAAGGGAGCCTCTGTCCTTTTTGAGAGAGAGAGAGGGGGTTGTGGCCTTATGGAAAGGCTTATTGCATAGTGAAAGGGCCCTGTTGCCCTGTGGAGAGAGGTAAAGGTGGTTGTGGCCCTGTGTAAATGCCTGTACACCTGTAGAAGGAGCCTGTGGCCCTGTTGAGAGTACCAGAGGGGGTTGTGGCCCTATTTAAAGGCCAGTAGCCCTGTAGAAAGGCCCCTTGGCCTTGATGAAGGGGCTTGTGCCCTGCAGACGAGCCCCGTGACTCTGTGGAGAGAGCTGGAGGGGATTTTGGCCGTGTGGAAAGTGCATTTGGCCCTGTGGAGGGGAGCTATAGCCCTGTAAAGAGAGCTAGTTGTCCTGTGTAGAGAGTTGGAGGGGATTGTGGCCCTGTGGAAATGCTTGTGGCCCGGCAGAAGGAGCCAGTGGTCCTGTGGAGAGAGCTGAAGGGGTTGAGGCCCTGTGGAAAGGCCTGTGACCCTGTATAGGGGTCCGTTGCCCTGTGGAGAGAACTGGAGGGGCTTGTGGCCCTGTGGAAATGCTTGTGGCCCGGCAGAAGGAGCCAGTGGTCCTGTGGAGAGAGCTGAAGGGGTTGAGGCCCTGTGGAAAGGCCTGTGACCCCGTATAGGGGTCTGTGGCCCCGCAGAGGGTGCATGTGGCGATGTAAAGAGAGCTGGAGGGAGTTGTGGCCTGAGGAAAAGGCCATGTGGAGTGGGCTGGAAAGGCCTGTGGAAGGCTCTGGAGTAAGATTTGGGCCTATGAAGTCCTTTGCAGTAAACAACATGCAACATGATTGCCTGTGGAGAGAGCTGGAGGGGCTTGTGGCACCGTGGAAAGGCCTGTGGCCCAGTAGGAGCCTGTGGTCCTGTGGAGAGAGCTGAAAGTGTTGTGGCCCTGTGGAAAGGCCTGTGACCCTGTATAGGGGTCGGTTGCCCTGTGGAGAGAGCTGGAGGGGCTTGTGCCCTATGGAAATGACTATGGCCATGTAGAAAGGCCTTTTGGCCTTGAAGAAGGGGCTTGTGCCCTGCAGACGGGCCTTGTGTCTCTGTGGAGAGAGCTAAAGGGGGCTGTGGCCATGCAGAAAGTGCATTTGGCCCTGTGGAGGGGAGCTATGGCCCGGTAAAGAGAGCTTGTTGTCGTGTGGAGAAGAGTTGAAGGGGATTGTGGCCCTGGGGAAAGGCCTGTGACCCTGTATAGGGGTCCGTTGCCCTGTGGAGAGAGCTGGAGGGGCTCGTGCCCTATGGAAATGACTATGGCCATGTAGAAAGGCCTTTTGGCCTTGAAGAGGGGGCTTGTGCCCTGCAGACGGGCCTTGTGTCTGTGGAGAGAGCTAAAGGGGGCTGTGGCCGTGCAGAAAGTGCATTTGGCCCTGTGGAGGGGAGCTATGGCCCGGTAAAGAGAGCTTGTTGTCCTGTGGAGAAGAGTTGGAGGGGATTGTGGCCCTGTGGAATGGCCTGTGACCCTGTATAGGGGTCTGTGGCCCCGCAGAGGGGCATGTGGCGATGTAAAGAGAGCTGGAGGGAGTTGTGGCCTGCGGAAAAGGCCATGTGGAGCGGGCTGGAGGGGCCTGTGGAAGGGTCTAAAGTAAGATTTGGGCCTATGAAGTCCTTTTGCGGTAAACAACATGCAACATGATTGCCTGTGGAGAGAGCTGGAGGGACTCGTAGCACTGTGGAAAGGCCTGTGGCCGGGTAGGAGCCTGTGGTCCTGTGGAGAGAGCTGAATGTGTTGTGGCCCTGTGGAAAGGATTTTTAAGCGCAGCAGAAACGCTGCGTAAAAATCTACAGCATGGGCATTAACATTGCGGAATGCCACTGAGTACCATGGGGTGCAGATTATCAAGTGTTTCACAAGCGTTTCCGCTGCGTAAATTACGCAACATATACGCTTGTAAATCGCTACGTGGGCACGCAGCCTGAGGCTGTGTTCACACACCACCCGGTCCGGAGGAGAAGTGATGTCACAGAGGTGGAAGAAGAATCCTGTTCCTCCTCCCCTTTGTGACATGTCTGCCAGCCCCCATTTCATTTTGTAATGTATTACTATACAGTACGAAATCAAAATTAAATAAATACAGATGTATTAAAAATAATAAAGAATTAATACTTACCCTTTCAGACGCCTTTTCGGTCTATCCGGTGCAGAGCCAAAGCCACGTCCTGAGCGACAGGACCTTCCATGATGTCACATGAAGGTCCTGTCGGTTGGTATTTGGCCTTGGTTCTGCACCGGATAGCCCTAAAAGACATCGGAAAGGGTAAGTATTAATTCTATTGTGATGTCATAATACCCCACAACTACTAGTATAGGCAAAAAAGTGACACATTTATTCCATTTTATTTATTGAAAGAAATTAGGCTTAAACCAAAAATGACATGATGGCGGATTGCCTGTAAAGATGCCTTCTTTTTAATGTATTGATCTTCATGGAATAAAGTAAAATTCATCATATGGAAACCGGTGCCAGCATTCCTTTTTTCATGTTTGGCTTCCAGGCGGTGGCCTACCGCCACTGAGCACCTGACCGGATCCACTGATTGGAAGAAGGGGGGAGCTTTCTATTTCCCAATTTTCTCATTTGGCTCCAAAAATAACATGTCAATCAAGAAAACTGGTATAAAGGAGCATGGCATAGGTGACATTTCTTTGCCAGCATTCAACCTGTGTAAAGAAAAAAAAGAATATTAAACAGTGCAGTATACTATATCAGGTTCCTTTACTCGAGCTGACCAATGGTCAATAGGTCACTCAAATGAGTCCTTTTAACTGATTAAAGAGGGGTGGAGGGGGCTGTGGCCCTGATGAAAGAGCTGAAATGGGTTGTAGCCTTGTAGAAGGAGCCTGTGGTCCTGTGGAGAGAGCTGGAGGGGGCTATTGCCTTGGGGAAATGCCTATGGCCCTGTGGAAGGGACCTGTGGCCCTTTGAAAAAGGACTTTGGCCTTGTGGAGGGGGCTGTTTCCTTGTAAAGGGAGCCTCTGTCCTTTTTGAGAGAGAGAGAGGGGGTTGTGGCCTTATGGAAAGGCTTATTGCATAGTGAAAGGGCCCTGTTGCCCTGTGGAGAGAGGTAAAGGTGGTTGTGGCCCTGTGTAAATGCCTGTACACCTGTAGAAGGAGCCTGTGGCCCTGTTGAGAGTACCAGAGGGGGTTGTGGCCCTATTTAAAGGCCAGTAGCCCTGTAGAAAGGCCCCTTGGCCTTGATGAAGGGGCTTGTGCCCTGCAGACGAGCCCCGTGACTCTGTGGAGAGAGCTGGAGGGGATTTTGGCCGTGTGGAAAGTGCATTTGGCCCTGTGGAGGGGAGCTATAGCCCTGTAAAGAGAGCTAGTTGTCCTGTGTAGAGAGTTGGAGGGGATTGTGGCCCTGTGGAAATGCTTGTGGCCCGGCAGAAGGAGCCAGTGGTCCTGTGGAGAGAGCTGAAGGGGTTGAGGCCCTGTGGAAAGGCCTGTGACCCTGTATAGGGGTCCGTTGCCCTGTGGAGAGAGCTGGAGGGGCTTGTGGCACTGTGGAAAGGCCTGTGGCCCAGTAGGAGCCTGTGGTCCTGTGGAGAGAGCTCAAAGTGTTGTGGCCCTGTGGAAAGGCCTGTGACCCTGTATAGGGGTCCGTTGCCCTGTGGAGAGAGCTGGAGGGGCTTGTGCCCTATGGAAATGACTATGGCCATGTAGAAAGGCCTTTTGGCCTTGAAGAGGGGGCTTGTGCCCTGCAGACGGGCCTTGTGTCTCTGTGGAGAGAGCTAAAGGGGGCTGTGGCCATGCAGAAAGTGCATTTGGCCCTGTGGAGGGGAGCTATGGCCCGGTAAAGAGAGCTTGTTGTCGTGTGGAGAAGAGTTGGAGGGGATTGTGGCCCTGGGGAAAGGCCTGTGACCCTGTATAGGGGTCCGTTGCCCTGTGGAGAGAGCTGGAGGGGCTCGTGCCCTATGGAAATGACTATGGCCATGTAGAAAGGCCTTTTGGCCTTGAAGAGGGGGCTTGTGCCCTGCAGACGGGCCTTGTGACTCTGTGGAGAGAGCTGTTGGGAGTTGTGGCCGTGTGGAAAGTGCATTTGGCCCTGTGGAGGTGAGCTATGGCCCTGTAAAGAGAGCTTCTTTTCCTGTGGAGAGAGCTGGAGGGTGTTGTGGCCCTGTGGAAATGTCTGTGGCCCTATGGATAGGCCCTTTAGCCTTGTGGAAGGGGCTGTGGCCCTCTGGTGAGAGCTGGAAGGAGTTGTGGGCTGTGGAAAAGTCTGTGGTCCTGTGGAGAGAGCTGAAGGGATTGAGTTCCTGTGGAAAGGCCTGTGACCCTGTATAGGGGTCTGTGGCCCCGCAGAGGGGCATGTGGCGATGTAAAGAGAGCTGGAGGGAGTTGTGGCCTGCGGAAAAGGCCATGTGGAGCGTGCTGGAGGGGCCTGTGGAAGGCTCTGGAGTAAGATGGGGGCCTATGAAGTCCTTTGCAGTAAACATCTAAATTTTCAAGCTTCGTGTCCGATTTGCAACAGGGTTGACTCCAATGTTGCCGAACTGCAACAAAAATTGACTCTTGTTGCAAAAGTGCAACATGATTGCCTGTGGAGAGAGCTGGATGGTGCTTGTGGCACTGTGGAAAGACCTGTGGCCCGGTAGTAGCCTGTGGTCCTGTGGAGAGAGCTGAAGGTGTTGTGGCCCTGTGGAAAGGCCTGTAACCCTGTATAGGGGTCCGTTGCCCTGTGGAGAGAGCTGGAGGGGCTTGTGCCCTATGGAAATGACTATGGCCATGTAGAAAGGCCCTTTGGCCTTGAAGAGGGGGCTTGTGTCCTGCAGATGGGCCCTGTGTCTCTGTGGAGAGAGCTAAAGGGGGCTGTGGCCGTGCAGAAAGTGCATTTGGCCCTGTGGAGGGGAGCTATGGCCCTGTAAAGAGAGCTTGTTGTCCTGTGGAGAAGAGTTCGAGGGGATTGTGGCCCTGTGGAAATGCTTGTGGCCCGGCAGAAGGAGCCAGTGGTCCTGTGGAGAGAGCTGAAGGGGTTGAGGCCCTGTGGAAAGGCCTGTGACCCTGTATAGGGGTCTGTGGCCCCGCAGAGGGGCATGTGGCGATGTAAAGAGAGCTGGAGGGAGTTGTGGCCTGCGGAAAAGGCCATGTGGAGCGGGCTGGAGGGGCCTGTGGAAGGGTCTGAAGTAAGATTTGGGCCTATGAAGTCCTTTTTTCGGTAAACAACATGCAACATGATTGCCTGTGGAGAGAGCTAGAGGGACTTGTAGCACTGTGTAAAAGCCTGTGGCCGGGTAGGAGCCTGTGGTCCTGTGGAGAGAGCTGAAGGTGTTGTGGCCCTGTGGAAAGGCCTGTGACCCTGTATAGCGGTCCGTTGCCCTGTGGAGAGAGCTGGAGGGGCTCGTGCCCTATGGAAATGACTATGGCCATGCAGAAAGGCCTTTTGGCTTTGAAGAGGGGGCTTGTGCCCTGCAGACGGGCCCTGTGACTCTGTGGAGAGGGCTGTTGGGAGTTGTGGCCGTGTGGAAAGTGCATTTGGCCCTGTGGAGGTGAGCTATGGCCCTGTAAAGAGAGCTTCTTGTCCTGTGGAGAGAGCTGGAGGGTGTTGTGGCCATGTGGAAAGGTCTGTGGCCCTATGGATAGGCCCTTTGGCCTTGTGGAAGGGGCTGTGGCCCTGTGGTGAGAGGTGGAAGGAGTTGTGGGCTGTGGAAAAGCCTGTGGTCCTGTGGAGACAGCTGAAGGGGTTGAGGCCCTGTGGAAAGGCCTGTGACCCTGTATAGGGGTCTGTGGCCCCGCAGAGGGGCATGTAGCGATGTAAAGAGAGCTGGAGGGAGTTGTGGCCTGAGGAAAAGGCCATGTGGAGCGGGCTGGAAAGGCCTGTGGAAGGCTCTGGAGTAAGATTTGGGCCTATGAAGTCCTTTGCAGTAAACAATATGCAACATGATTGCCTGTGGAGAGAGCTGGAGGGGCTTGTGGCACTGTAGAAAGGCCTGTGGCCCAGTAGGAGCCTGTGGTCCTGTGGAGAGAGCTGAAGGTGTTGTGGCCCTGTGGAAAGGCCTGTGACCCTGTATAGGGGTCCGTTGCCCTGTGGAGAGAGCTGGAGGGGCTCGTGCCCTATGGAAATGACTATGGCCATGTAGAAAGGCCTTTTGGCCTTGAAGAGGGGGCTTGTGCCCTGCAGACGGGCCTTGTGTCTCTGTGGAGAGAGCTAAAGGGGGCTGTGTCCATGCAGAAAGTGCATGTGGAGGGGAGCTATGGCCCGGTAAAGAGAGCTTGTTGTCCTGCGGAGAAGAGTTGGAGGGGATTGTGGCCCTGTGGAAAGGCTTGTAGCCCGGCAGAAGGAGGCAGCGGTCCTGTGGAGAGAGCTGAAGGGGTTGAGGCCCTGTGGAAAGGCATGTGACGCTGTATAGGGGTCTGTGGCCCCGCAGAGGGGCATGTGGCGATGTAAAGAGAGCTGGAGGGAGTTGTGGCCTGAGGAAAAGGCCATGTGGAGTGGGCTGGAGGGGCCTGTGGAAGGCTCTGGAGTAAGATTTGGGCCTATGAAGTCCTCTGCAGTAAACAACATGCAACATGATTGCCTGTGGAGAGAGCTGAAGGTTTTGTGGCCCTGTGGAAAGGCCTGTGACCCTGTACAGGGGTCCGTTGCCCTGTAGAGAGAGCTGGAGGTGCTTGTGCCCTATGGGAATGACTATGGCCATGTAGAAAGGCCTTTTGGCTTTGAAGAGGGGGCTTGTGCCCTGCAGACGGGCCCTGTGACACTGTGGAGAGGGCTGTTGGGAGTTGTGGCCGTGTGGAAAGTGCATTTGGCCCTGTGGAGGTGAGCTATGGCCCTGTAAAGAGAGCTTCTTGTCCTGTGGAGAGAGCTGGAGGGTGTTGTGGCCCTGTGGAAAGGTCTGTGGCCCTATGAATAGGCCCTTTAGCCTTGTGGAAGGGGCTGTGGCCCTGTGGTGAGAGGTGGAAGGAGTTGTGGGCTGTGGAAAAGCCTGTGGTCCTGTGGAGACAGCTGAAGGGGTTGAGGCCCTGTGGAAAGGCCTGTGACCCTGTATAGGGGTCTGTGGCCCCGCAGAGGGGCATGTGGCGATGTAAAGAGAGCTGGAGGGAGTTGTGGCCTGAGGAAAAGGCCATGTGGAGCGGGCTGGAGAGGCCTGTGGAAGGCTCTGGAGTAAGATTTGGGCCTATGAAGTCCTTTGCAGTAAACAACATGCAACATGATTGCCTGTGGAGAGAACTGGAGGGGCTTGTGGCACTGTGGAAAGGCCTGTGGCCCAGTAGGAGCCTGTGGTCCTGTGGAGAGAGCTGAAGGTGTTGTGGCCCTGTGGAAAGGCCTGTGACCCTGTATAGAGGTCCGTTGCCCTGTGGAGAGAGCTGGAGGGGCTTGTGCCCTATGGAAATGACTATGGCCCTGTAGAAAGGCCTTTTGGCCTTGAAGAGGGGGCTTGTGCCCTGCAGACGGGCCTTGTGTCTCTGTGGAGAGAGCTAAAGGGGGCTGTGGCCATGCAGAAAGTGCATTTGGCCCTGTGGAGGGGAGCTATGGCCCGGTAAAGAGAGCTTGTTGTCCTGTGGAGAAGAGTTGGAGGGGATTGTGGCCCTGTGGAAAGACCTGTGACCCTGTATAGGGGTCCGTTGCCCTGTGGAGAGAGCTGGAGGGGCTCGTGCCCTATGGAAATGACTATGGCCATGTAGAAAGGCCTTTTGGCCTTGAAGAGGGGGCTTGTGCCCTGCAGACGGGCCCTGTGACTCTGTGGAGAGAGCTGTTGGGAGTTGTGGCCGTGTGGAAAGTGCTTTTGGCCCTGTGGAGGTGAGCTATGGCCCTGTAAAGAGAGCTTCTTGTCCTGTGGAGAGAGCTGGAGGGTGTTGTGGCCCTGTGGAAAGGTCTGTGGCCCTATGGATATGCCCTTTAGCCCTGTGGAAGGGGCTGTGGCCCTGTGGTGAGAGCTGGAAGGAGTTGTGGGCTGTGGAAAAGCCTGTGGTCCTGTGGAGACAGCTGAAGGAGTAGAGGCCCTGTGGAAAGGCCTGTGACCCTGTATAGGTGTCTGTGGCCCCGCTGAGGAGCATGTGGCGATGTAAAGAGAGCTGGAGGGAGTTGTGTCCTGACGAAAAGGCCATGTGGAGCGGGCTGGAGGGGCCTTTCGAAGGCTCTGGAGTAAGATTTGGGCCTATGAAGTCCTTTGCAGTAAACAACATGCAACATGATTGCCTGTGGAGAGAGCTGGAGGGGCTTGTGGCACTGTGGAAAGGCCTGTGGCCCAGTAGGAGCCTGTGGTCATGTGGAGAGAGCTGAAGGTGTTGTGGCCCTGTGGAAAGGCCTGTGACCCTGTATAGGGGTCCGTTGCCCTGTGGAGAGAGCTGGAGGGGCTCGTGCCCTATGGAAATGACTATGGCCATGTAGAAAGGCCTTTTGGCCTTGAAGAGGGGGCTTGTGCTCTGCAGACGGGCCTTGTGTCTCTGTGGAGAGAGCTAAATGGGGCTGTGTCCATGCAGAAAGTGCATTTGGCCCTGTGGAGGGGAGCTATGGCCCTGTAATGAGAGCTTGTTGTCCTGTGGAGAAGAGTTGGAGGGGATTGTGGCCCTGTGGAAATGCTTGTGGCCCGGCAGAAGGAGCCTATGGTACTGTGGAGAGAGTTGAAGGGGTTGTTTGCCCGCAGAGGGGCATGTAGTGATGTAAAGAGAGCTGGAGGGAGTTTTGCTCTGCTAAAAAAGGCCATGTGGAGTGGGCTGGAGGGGCCTGTGGAAGGCTCTGGAGTAAGATTGGGGCCTATGAAGTCTTTTGCAGTAAACAACATGCAACATGATTGCCTGTGGAAAGAGCTGGAGGGGCTTGTGGCACTGTGTAAAGGCCTGTGGCCCGGTAGGAGCCTGTGGTCCTGTGGAGAGAGCTGAAGGGGCTTGTGGCCCTGTGGAAAGGCCTGTGACCCTGTATAGTGGTCTGTTGCCCTGTGGAGAGAGCTGGAGGGGCTTGTGGCCCTGAGGAAAGGGCCTATGGCCCTGTGGAGAGAGCTGAAGGTGGGTGCGGCCCTGTGGAAAGGCCTGTGACCCTGAAGAGGGATCTGTGGCCCTTCAAATGGGCCTGTTGCCCTGTGGAGAGAGCTGGAGTGGGTTATGGCCCTGTGGAAATGCCTATGGCACTGCGGAAAGGGACCTCTGGCCCTTTGCAAAGGGTCATTGGCCTTGTGGAGTGGGCTATTGCCCTGTTGACGGGCCTGTGGCCCTGTGTGATTGTTGATAGCCTGACAAATCATCCAATAAAAACTTGCATATTTTTCAAGGATCCTGTAGCTTAAAGATGTTTCCTGACAATTCACTTTAATGTTCAGGAAGCATCCTACAGGAACAAGATTCTTAAAAAATACACAAGTGTTAAACACTGTGTAGCTTTGTGGTTACTTACCAATTAATCTTCTCTGCTGCAACTTGAGTAGTGCTTCTTACCTTTGACCTACAGGAAGAGGTGTGCATGAGAGAGAGTCATTGAGAGGCACATAGAGGCAAAGAGGGGAGCAAAGGGGCAAAGGTAGGCACATAGAGGGATGCAAAAGGTAAATAGAAGCACAGGGAGGGACAGAGAGGCACAGAGACCGATAGAGAGCCACAGATGGGCAAAGACAGAGATTGAGAGGCTCGTGAAGGCACAGAGACAAAAAAAGGCACTTTGGATGGAAAGAAAGCACCAGAGAGAGAGCATGCGAGAGAGTGGTGCAATGGGGAGAGATCAAAAGTGAGCGCCAGTGATGCACTGGAGACTGAGAGAGCACAAAAGAGAGCACTGCACTATAAAGACAGAGGAGTGCCAGAGAGCGGTGCAGTAGGGAGAAAGAGAACACATCAGAGAGTGGTGCACTGGAAAGAGAGTGAAAGAGCACCAGAGAGCATTGCACTGGAGAGAGAGAAAAAGAGAGAGACAGAAAGCAGTGTGTCAGTGTAAAAGGGCACCAGAGAGTGATGCACTGACTGGACAAATGGTCATTTTTATAGGCAGTTCTACATGTCGGGTTGCTGGACAGCTGGGGGTCATGCTTACCGTTGTTAGGGATGGTAATATATTCTGCTTCCCTAGGCCTGATTTCCAGGGACTGCACTGCTCTGACTGGCAGGAGCACTTTTATGGCTACCTGACCTTTAAATTATTATGGATTCTAGTAATACTGACAAAGCATTAGACTAAACGGCTCAGAAACCTGACGGTAGTAAATGATTGTGCCATTTGAACAGTTGTCAGAATTGTTTCATCATAGCCATAGGACTTCCACTTTATATTTATCTTTAAAATAGTTATTAAAAGGACTCTGTCACCAGGTTTTTGACATCCCATCGGACAGCAGCATAATGTAGAGATAGAAATCCTGATCCAGCAATGTTTCACTTACTGAGCTCCTTGCTGTCATTTTGATAAAATTACTGTTTTCTCTGTTGCAGATTTGGCAGCTCCCAAGTATGACTGGACTACTGGAGTAGTGCTCTAATGATAATCTCCAGATGATTTAACAGTGTTTTAATGCAAACTACACTGAGCAGCCTAGTAAGTGATATATCACTGGAATAAAGATGTCTGTGTCCACATTATGGTGCGCTCAGATGAGATGGCTAAAACCTGGTGACAGAATCCCTTTAACACTAATACAAACAGTACAAATGTTTATAATAAAGAAAATCTTCTCCCATTGCTTCGAGGGCCCCGTTCACCTGGAATTGTAGAACAACCTAGAATAGAAAAGAAACAAATAAAACATGAATTCAGAAACTTTAACAAGACCGGAACTTTAGTCTCCGAAACGCCTCATTCTTTCTTGGGAGCTGATCACTGCCGTCTTCTTAATCTCTTTAAAGGAAAGAAGGGGAATACATATGTTAAAACCGAAATGTTTATTGTTCAAGGACAATGTGAATGAGTATATTGACCAATTACCCTGGGTGTTTCCTTTTCCTCAACTGCATCCCTGTCTTCATGGACCTTGTTGTGACCCTAGGTTCGATTGGTGCTCTCCGCCTGATATAAATAATAACATTACATTTTCTGGGCACTTAGAGTGGTATAAGGATATCTTCTATCAATCCTAAAAGTTTAGGCATCGAGGTTTGTTCTGCGATGGAGATATCATCAATAAACGCCTGTAATATACCCTTCCGCATACTGTCTACAAGTGGCCGCTACTGAGAGCACTTTGCCTGGGTATAGGTGCTGAGGATGCTCAGAAGAACAAGTCATTGTCCATAACATCACAAGCTATGTACAGTTTGCCAACTCCTACTAGCTTGCTTGATTTAATAATATACCCACCTTTGAGTCTTAGTATTTAAATTTGACACACCGAGGTCCTCTGTTTCACCCTGGGCACTGTAGTCTTCAGCTTGCTGGACCATTTGCTCCTCTTCTCCATTGCTCTCTTCTGCTTCTCTTTAGGGGAGATAGAAAACAGAATATTACATTTTATCAACAATTTGGTGAAATAGATCATAACTGCTTTACAATAAATTACCTTGAGCTGCTGGGTTGAGGTTGATTTTCCGATGATTTCCCTGCTGCCAAGACCAGTGTGTATGCTTGGCAGAGGTCTCCTAACGTTTTTTCTCTGTAATTCCTCTCTGCTGTCATGTTGGAATGACTGAGATATTTGGAGAAAAGATACCTCTGTGTCTCTGTTAAATGTGACACGGTCCATGTTTCACAAGTTTTTCTTGCCACCTGACTAGAGATGGATTTAAGTTTGTACCTAGATAGCAATAGAGTAGATCATAAATACATGGCACAACATCTAATATGTAGGATTTTTAACTTTTAAGACTTACTTCTTCTGGTAGCGATGAAGGTCGGTGGATACATTATATATCTGTCTTCCTGTAGTCGATAAGAAGAATTTATCTGGACTGTCTTTTTTGGCCAGCACCCGTCTCACTTTTTTAAAGTAGATGTTAAACCACTGTAAATAAACAAAACAAAAAACAGTAAACCACTTAATAAAAATTGATTTGGGCCCTTCAATATTAAGATAAGAAAATTTGAAATAGACTAAATTAATTACTGGAGTCAATGACCGCACCAACGTGAGGGAGGGATGTGCCTAACCAGGAGAGCGAAACCTACAGACTAAAAGGGCAGTATCTCTCCTCCGCCTCAGTTGGATTTCAGAGCATGATAGGAACCACACAATCTAAATATATAGAAAAGTCACCTCACACCAAACATATGTCAGACTATAAACTGCCCACCATTCATTTAAAGTGCAGAACATCTGTGATAAGGGAGAGCATATCTGTTCCTACTGATAATGCATTCTGGATGCTGCTGCAACAAGCATTATTGTTAAGAAAATGCACTATTCTGGACACCGATACTATGGTTTAGCATCCTGGATACTGCAGGGAAATAAGGGAAAGACTCCCAACACACCTGCATGAGGATGTAGCACCAAGTTGTCCTGTAAAATCTGGTTAAAGGGAGGATCTACTAAAAGGGACAGAATGCCACTAATCCTACGGGTTGAAGTCATGACAACTAACAGATCCCTCTCTAATGTGGGTGCCATCGTAGTGACAGGAACATCTTACCTTTTCTTCTTCTTCAGTAAGCACAAAACAGGCTACTTGGTGGGCAGCAGTCTTATGGGATTTAACTCCGACAATTATTAGCTGTTCATTTTGATAGATGTGACGCATCCTCTCTGTCCACTCAGAAACCTGTGAGTCAAGACATGGGAAAGTTAGATAGACATGTGGCTTTAAATCAGGATAATGAGTAGGCTGTTACTTACCGTCATGTTTCTGACAACTCCTGGTCTTTGTAAGTGTTTTAGTATGATTAAGGCCTCAAGGTAATAGAGAATCTCCAACTGATGCACTTCATTTCGGGATCCTCCTTGGACATCCTCGATGGCTTGCAGGAAAGCTGGCTTTGCAACGGTCAGGATCTCCTGGCATTGCTGAGGTGTTTTGTCCAATTTATGCAACTCCAGGTACCTAAGAGAAAGATTAATAAATGTGACTGATAGGTGAGGCCTATTTTTAAGTCATGTATGAAAAATCCTGGCGGGAGAGAGAAAAGAGAAAAAATAATAATTGTGCATACATCTGAAAGGATAAAAATTAGCTGACATACCTTTTGCTGACAACTTCTTTTGCAACTCCCTTGGAAAATTTCTTCTGAATATCCGCAGTCACATACTGGAAATACTTCATTGCCTTGAAGAGTTTTTCATTTTTATCGCGTAAATTGGTTGCAAATAGTTGATAATGTACAAATTTCCAGACATTCTTAATGTAGTTGGTGACAGTTTGGTTGCACAGACCGAGATCTTGAAGGTTTTTGAAAAATAAATGGGCGTTTTCAATCTTTGTCGCAAAGTTGAGGCTCACACGGCGTTTGTTCATAAAGTATAAAAACCTTGACACATTTTCAACAATTTGTTTGTATCTTTCCAGCTTGCAATGGTTCTGCAAATAAGAGGAAAAACCTTTTAATATTGGATGAGACAGAGAATGGTGATCATAATAACCTGCATCTTTCATTTTGATCCTCTTGTCAACAGTCCATTTCTGGCTTGTCATCCTACAAATTTGGAAGAAAGAACAACAGGTCAGAGTAGAAACAAATTAGAACTTTGAGAAAAATACTGTGTAAGCATATACAGCATATATATAGTGACGTCCTGCCAATGGCAGTAGACTATGCAGCCGCTATGGGGCCTGTGAGTCCAGGGTTCCCTGTAACGACGCATTCATGGGGCCCTCACCCAGTGGAAGAATCTGGGGAAATGTCGGGGACCTTGACAGCTGGGGGTTCCACTCACCGTTGTCAGGGGTGGTAAACATTTCTGTGTCCCCAGGCCCGATTTCTGTGGACCCCAGTGCTCTGACTGGCAGCAGCACTTTGCTGGCTGCCTGCCCTTTATACGCAGCATCCACTGCTGAACACTGCGTGTTCTGAAGTTCATCTGTGGGTAAAGCTAGTACATCATCCTCTACTGGCCCACAGATGAAAATCGTAATGGCAGTGCATTTTAGTATGCCCCGCCAAAGCTGTGTGCCCCACAGAGCTGTCTGTGTGTAGGGCACTTTTTTGGCATCCTGTTTTATGGCTGCAATGGAAGGGAAATCTATTGCCTAAAATAGGAGAAAAAATTACTTTGTAAGGGCTGTAAAGTTGTGGGATATGCTATTAATTGTCCCAGTTAAACATTATTTGTATTGTTTTTTTGCTCAATATATATATATATAAATATATCTATATATATATATATATCTATATATAGATATATATATATAGATATATATAGATATGTATATATATATAAAAGCATGATGAGTGAGAATGTTACACACACTAACTGACCTCGGCCTGTCTTCATCTGTTTGGCTGGTATTTTCCTCTCTTTCTCTGGTCTCTGGTTGTTGATCGGCTTCACTGTCGGATGTTTCAGAGGATGTATAGTCTTCTGCAGCTGAAAGATGCACCAATTCAGGATTTGATATGGCTCGGCGTGCCGATGTGCCAGTTGATGTAGATGGCTTCTCATCTTCAACAGTCCTGTAAATTATAAAAATCCTTAGTAATAACGTGAAGTACAATCTTGAGTAGGCCAGCAGTGTTGACAATTTTTTAAAGTGGCCTAAAAGCCAGGATGTGCTGAGGCCAAGGCAATGTTTGAGCAAGGGATTAAAGTAAATTCCTTGTATAAATTTACACTGACCTGTAGACATCATAATCCTCTGGGACAGGCGGCTCTTCCTCTGTGACGGACGGCTCTTCCACTGTGACGGGCGGCTCTTCCTCTGTGACGGACGGCTCTTCCTCTGTGACGGACGGCTCTTCCTCTGGGACGGGCGGCTCTTCCTCTGGGACGGGCGGCTCTTCCTCTGGGACGGGCGGCTCTTCCTCTGGGACGGGTGGCTCTTCCTCTGGGACGGGCGGCTCTTCCTCTGGGACGGGCGGCTCTTCCACTGTGACGGGCGGCTCTTCCTCTGGGATGGACGGCTCTTCCACTGTGACGGACGGCTCTTCCTCTGTGACGGACGGCTCTTCCTCTGGGACGGGCGGCTCTTCCTCTGGGACGGGCGGCTCTTCCACTGTGACGGGCGGCTCTTCCTCTGTGACGGACGGCTCTTCCTCTGTGACGGACAGCTCTTCCTCTGGGACGGGCGGCTCTTCCTCTGGGACGGGCGGCTCTTCCTCTGGGACGGGCGACTCCTCCTCGATGACTGTAGACATTTCCTCCTCAACAGGCAGCACTTCCTCCTCATTAGGCAGCTCTTGCTCACTGGCTGTCAGCTCCTCCTGCACAGGTGATGCCCCCTCATCTTCAACAATCCTGTAAATATAAAATACACATGATTATTTGGCATAGTTCAGAACATATATGCAAATCTATAAAGCTTACACAAGTATGAACATCAGTATTCAAAGAATAAGATGCTAGTGGGGCATACCTGGCCATAGTTGGTTTCTCGGGTACTATAAACCCTCTGTCCTCCAGGAAGGAGATAAGATCGTCCTTTGTAGTGATCTCTGGAATCTTGTCATAAGGGATATATGTTCCTTTTGTTGCAATTGCTATCAGTGAGTTTCTAGATTCTTTCACTAGCGCATCCTTCTCCTCTTGTGTACAGCATCTAAGGCATTGTCGTGTAAGGTGCTGTGGCAGTTGAGTAAATGCTTTGTAACATAGTGGACATGTCTTCAGCATCCTGAAGCCGCTGTAAAAAAGAAAAATGGAAGATCAGGAACAATATCAGTGAGAATCTAGCTTTTCCACCCACTAATATCAACCAGCATTTTTTATGTTTCAGCAGGATAACTGGATTTCAAAAATCTGATTTTTTTTTACAACAAATACACAGCTCATGAGAAAAGGCACGTCTCATCATTGCCATAGATTTTTTTAAAAAGATGAGGGCTGGCTCTAGAGTGTATTTTGACCACCAATAGCCAGCCCTCATTTTTGGTCACAAAAACGGACAAACGTACACAATTTTTTAAGGAGCAATTGTTTAGCACAAGTTAATGCACTTTTATAGCATACTACACAAATTGTGGCAATATTGTGCACATAACACATGCGGTTTTTTATCATATGCATGTTCCTAGATCTTGCGCAAATCTGAGGTTTTGCAAGAATTATTTAGATTGACAAAGATACCGTGCAAAAAATTAATGTGGTATTGACTATGCAAATGCTTATACAGTTTTGCACATGACCGGCACTCATTTATCAGTCAAAAAGGAGAAAAAACGAGTGAGCGAGCAAGTACATATACAGTTTAAAGCCTTTTCACACTGCAAACTTTGAAAGATACAGAAAGACCGCGCCAAAAACATAAACCCTTTCTGTGACTGAGCCTGAACAATTGCAAGCCTTAACATGATGTTATAATACACTTTCACACCGCAATCCTTCCCCCTCCCCCCACCACAGTAATACAACCAAGCTAAAAAGTTTGCAGAGGTCACAGAGAGGACATCAGATTAGGCACCTGATTCCAGTACAAACTATATGAGTACAAGCATACTTATACACCTGATTCCAGTACAAGCTATATGAGTACAAGTATACTTATACACCTGATTCCAGTACAAGCTATATGAGTACAAGTATACTTATACACCTGATTCCAGTACACGCTATATGAGTACAAGTATACTTATACACCTGATTCCAGTACAAGCTCAGATGATGCTGCAGTATAGTTAGGCACCTGATCCCAATACATGCTGTATGTTAACCTCTTCTGCAAATACTCCCATGGTCTCAGTGTACCCCAGAATGCATGCTGCAATGGTGTCCAGAAAGAGTATTTCTAGAAGCAACACATACCTCTGCAGATTCATATTTCCCTCCCACTCACTATCCCACCAGGTGTACTTGACGCGCCCCCTGGGCCTGTGTCGCGCTGCGTTGCGCACGCGGGAGCTTACCCGGAGCCGGATCTGTTTAGGGTTGTAGTCTCGTGGCGGTGACCCGGTCCGTGCCCAGGGAGTCAAACTGGACGGCAGTCTGTTAGCGGTAGAAAATGGTTGATGACTACGCCACCCGTTGAATGCAGCCAGGGGGCTGCTGCTGCAGGGCAGACCGCTGAGGCCGGTGGAAGGATGGTGCAGCGTGATAGTATAACCCCCAACGGGAGGGGTATGGCCTCAGGGCAGCCGACGTGGATGATGGGGGTAGCAGGAACCACTCAGAGACAGTATGGTAGCGTTCAGGGTCTTTACTGGTAACAACGATAGACCCTCCCGGAGTACTTGCTAGCGAACGGGGCCTGGTCAGTCCTTGAGCAGATGGGATCTCCCCTGGCCAGGCGTAGTTTTAGGCCTCCCAAGCTGACTGTACTCTTCTGGCTACCTTGCTAGAAGCTGATGTAAGTAGCCCACGTCCCTGAGTGTACCGTGTGGTGCTCACCCGTATGGCCGGCGACTCGGGGCCTTCTAATGGCTTCCGCTCCACGATGGCGGTGCTGGTCCCACGCGTGTGACCGGGCCTTCGGGCTTCTGGGCCAGGGGACCTGAAATCCCCTGCCTGACGGATTCTGCTGCTGGGTAGAAGTTAGTCCCCACAGCCTCGGACTCCGGGTCCGGTAAAGAATCTTCTTAGTCAGGGCGAGCTCTTTAGCTGCCAGCCCCTGACTCCTTGTGACTCTGCTGCTTCCTATGCTGCTCTTGTCTCTACTCTTCCTGGACTCACTAACCCTGCCTCAGCCCCGGGTTTATACAGGGGAAGTTCTTCCCCTCCCAAGGCTGGGCAGGAGGTGTGGCATGCACAGGATCCCTGACCAAAGGACCTCCCACCTGCTCTCAGACGTAATATCTCTATCACTGTGACAACCAGACCCCTGGGGTGTCACACTCCCCCCTAGTGAAATTTAGTACTCCGGGACTAAACACTTTTTAGAAAAATATAACAAGGTATATCAAAGAACAATAAAATACAATAAGGAAACACAATAAGATGGTCACGGATGTCCGCAACCGGGTGCAGTCTTTGAAGAAAAGCAAAGGTGTCCATTTCACCAACACAGGGAGACGTAACCAGGTAGGGGTCTGTCCTACCCCGAGTCCTTAACAGTCTCTAGTCCATCCTGGGTTACGCTCCAACTATATACAAAGGATTCCCGGTAAATCCACCGAAGACTCCTAAAAACAACTAGAAACACAAAATTACACACAAGCAACAATAAACAGGTAAACATTGTAAAACAACTCAAACATTTAGATCCTCCAACGTGCGGGTAACTGGCCTCTAGTGGACCTACGGAGCTGACTGTCTGGCCCTGAACTACAGGGTGTAGGAGCTGTCAAGGGTAAACTGGGCAGCTGTCTACCGGCTCTTTGTCTCACTAGGGGTACGGCAGGCTCACTATAAGCAGAGGGTGGATTCTCCTGTTCCGCTTGGGTGGAGTCTTCTGCCTCCTGGACCGGCTGCTCTTCCAGCTCTACCCGTTGCTCCGTAGGTTCTTGGGATGATGGTTGGAGGAAGGTGAGTACGGGTACCACAACTGCACCATTGACTTGAGTCCAAGACCGAGGGAAGTCCCCGAGCACGGTACTAACCATATCTTCCCTTTCTTCCACGGGTCGATGGTCTTCCTGTTCCTCCTCAGGGTTCCTCAGTTGTTCGGGGCACTTCTTCAGGTGGTCCCGGGATACAATGGCTGTGGTTTCCCCTCCGTCTTTACTGATGGTACAGACCTTCGGGTTCTCGTGGCTTGAGGGCAGTACGGTGTACGGGTCCTTCTCCCACTGGTCGTCCAACTTGTGGAGCCGTCTCTTCCTCTTCAAGACCTGCTCTCCGGGTACCAGGGGAACAGCGGGAGCATACTGGTTGTAAGTCTTCTCTTGTCTTTCCCTAGCCTGACAGAGACTTCGCTCCACGCTCTCCTGTACTTTCCGGTACTGCTGCTGCCTCTCTGTGTCCCAGTCTGTTTCTGGTGAAGTGTCCTCGGGCGTCAGGACTCCCATTTCCAGGTCAACAGGTAACTTACCAGGTCTTGCCCTCATTAGGTAAGCCGGGGTACAGTTGGTGGAACCTACCGGGATGTGGTTGTATAGGTCCACCAGATCGGGCAACTTCTCAGGCCACAGACTGCGTTCTTCCAGGGGCAACGTTTTTAGAAGATCCATTACCACCTGGTTCATTTTCTCACAAAGTCCATTAGTTTGCGGATGGTAGGGTGTCGTCCTTATCTTCCGGCAGCCATACAGATTGCAGAATTCCTGGAAGACCTCCGCTTCAAAGGCAGGTCCCTGGTCCGTCAGCACTTGGTCCGGGTACCCGTGTGGACGGCAAAAGTGCTGCTGGAAGGCTCTAGCTGCTGTTCGAGCCGTTAAGTCCTTGACGGGGACGACAACCAGAAACCGGGAGTAATGATCCACGATGGTTAACGCGTAGACGTAGCCACTTCTGCTGGGGGTCAGTTTTACATGATCCAAGGCTACCAGTTCCAACGGTTGCCGGGTGACGATGGACTGCAGGGGAGTCTTCTGGCTGGCCCGGTCCTTCCTTCTCAGATTGCACGGGCCACAGTCTCTGCACCACTTCTCGATGGTTCCCCTCATGCCTACCCAGTGGAACCGCTCGCGCAGCAGGAACTCCAGCTTTTTCCACCCGAAGTGTCCAGCTCCGTCGTGGTATGCCTCCATCACCATGGCTGCGTCTCTTCGTGGCACCACTACTTGCCAGAGTAGTTCATGCGTCCTGGAGTTAACCATTCTGCGGCACAACTTCCCCTTGTAAAGGAACAGTCGACTCTTCTCTGCCCATAGTTGTTTGGCTTCCTCTGGAGCGTCTGATTCCAGGCTAGCCTCCGGGCGAGTCAGCATCTCCTTCACCAGTCGGACGGCAGGGTCGCTGTCTTGCGTTTCCGCCCAGTTGTAGTGAGGTAAGGGGTTCAACGTAGCAGCCTGCTTACTCCTTACCCGGTGGGAATACTGGATAGTCCCATGACGGTGGAACGCAGGGAGTTCAACTTCTTCCAGTCCCTCCGGATCTTCTCCTCCGTCCGGCAGGTTGGGCATCCTGGACAGGGCGTCCGCGTTGGTATTGGAGCGCCCTGCCCGGTATTTAATTGTGAACTCGTAGTTGGACAGACGGGCCATCCACCTCTGCTCCAGGGCACTGAGTCTTGCAGTGTCCAGGTGTGTCAGCGGGTTGTTATCCGTGTATACGGTGAACCGGGAAGAAGCGAGGTAATGCTTAAAGCGCTCGGTGACTGCCCATACCACGGCCAGGAACTCTAGCTTAAATGAGCTATAATTCTCGGGATCCCTTTCGGTGGGTCGCAGTTTTCGGCTGGCATAGGCGATTACTCGTTCTTTCCCCTGCTGAATCTGGGACAGTACGGCTCCTAGCCCGACGTTACTGGCGTCGGTGTAGAGGATGAAGGGCTGGCTATAGTCCGGATACGCCAAGATTTCATCCCCCGTGAGGGCCATCTTCAGCTGTCGGAAGGACTCTTCCTCTAGCTCTTCCCATTTGAAGGGCGGCTTCTGGTTCTTGGCCTTCCGGGACTGGCCTATCAGGAGGTCCTGCATAGGCGCCGCCTTTTTGGTGAAACCGGGAATAAACCTTCGGTAGTAGCCTACCAACCCTAGGAACTGCCGCACTTCTTTTACGCTGGAAGGGCTTGGCCATCCTTTGATTGCTGTGATCTTATCGGGGTCGGGAGCCACTCCGTCAGCGCTCACCACGTGTCCCAGGTATTGCACCTTTGGTTTCAGGAGGTGACACTTGGAGGGTTTCACCTTTAGGCCGTAACTCGCCAGAGCTTCGAACACCTCCGCCAGGTGTTTCAGGTGGTCCTCATAAGTTTTGGAGTATACGATGACATCGTCCAGGTACAACAGGACCGTCTTGAAGTTTCTGTGGCCCAGACAGCACTCCATTAATCGTTGGAAGGTTCCTGGGGCGTTGCAGAGTCCGAACGGCATGCAGGTGAACTCGCTAAGTCCCATCGGGGTGGTGAATGCGGTCTTCTCCCGGTCCGCCTCTGCTACAGGAACCTGCCAGTACCCGCTAGTGAGATCCAAGGTAGAGAAGAAGTTAGCAGATCTTAAAGCAGCCAATGACTCCTCTATCCTTGGTAAGGGGTACGCATCCTTGTGTGTGATACGGTTGATTTTCCGGTAATCTACACACATCCTCATGGTGTTGTCTTTCTTTTTGACTAAAACTAGTGGGGCTGCCCAGGGGCTACAGCTATCCCGGATTACCCCAGCCTCCTTCATGTCTCTAAGCATCCCCTTGGCGTGTTGGTAATGTGCAGGGGGTACGGGTCGATACCTCTCTTTTATGGGAGGATGATCTCCCGTGGGGATGCGGTGTTCTACCCCCTTGACTCGCCCGAAGTCTAACGGGTGTTTACTAAACACTCTCTCATACTCTTGAACCACCCGATAGACTCCTTGTTTCTGGTGTGAGGGAGTGGAGTCAGTACCCAGATGTAGTTGCTGACACCAGTCCTCCATGTCTTTCTTAGAGCCGTTACCTTCCTCCGGGTGAGATGGAGGCAAGGGTTCCACAGATTGTATAGAATTTTGATTAGTGGTATATAATTTGGCTAGCGTGGCATACCGGGGCAGGTACACTTCCCTCTCCCCGATATTTATTATGCGAACGGGCACCCTCCCATGGCGTACATTGACCACCCCCCGTGCTGTCAAAATGGTGGGCCTACTGTCTGAGTAAACTGGTTCTACCATTGCCTGGTAATCTCTACCTCTCAGACCAATAGCTGCCCGGCACCAAATCATCATTTCACTTTTTGGGGGCATGGCAATAGGAAAAGGGTCACACATTCTTACGCTACCAATCTCACCGCCGGAGAGTTCCACTTGTTGCCGTTGCATCAGTGCCCGGATCTCTTTCTGGAGCACCCGCTGCTCGCCGGAGCTGGCATTCTTGGCAACCTGCTGTAAAAGGAAAATCACCTCTGCAAGACAATTTTCAATTACATTAGTTCCTAGAGTTATTTTTGGGTGACTCTCATGTTTGTCAATATCTACAATGATCAGTCCCTGTGCGGCCAGTTCGACTCTACCAATTTTGATGGTCACCTCTTTAAATCCGATCTGTGGCACGGGCTGACCATTGCTGGCGATGATACTCAAGTCGTCGTCAGGGTAGCGGGTAATATCCGAGTCATTCCAGTACTGCTTGAAGAGCACGTACGGGATGGTGGTGACCTGTGACCCGGTGTCCAGTAGGGCACTCATGGGAATGCCATCCAGTACCACAGGCAAGACTGGACGTCCTCCCACATATCTGTCGCGCCAGTTCGATGGGCCTGGTGATCTTTTTCCTGGGGGTTGGCCCTCTACCCCAGGTTGTGCCCGTTTAAAGAACAGTACCTTTCCATATGTCCGGGTTGATTGCAGCGGCGGCAGATGGGTCGTCCGTCCTCGCTGTATCGGTCACTGGGTCTTCCTCTGGCCGGTGGGGTCCTCCTTGGTCGACGCCACGGGATGTCCTCCGGTCCGGATGCCAGCTGGATCTTCCCTGGAGTGGAAACCTGTAAAGACTGCACAGTTCGGGTTAGCGCAGCAACGCTTTTAGCTAGCTCTTGGACCTGATGGTGTAGGTCTGGAGCCGGGTCATTGTCCAAAGCCTGCACATCAGCTCCCACAGGCCCTGCTGACAAGGGCGCCGCCTCCTGGTAGTAAGTGGTAGTGGGGCGTCTGTGGGTCACAACGCCACCTGGTGCCGGTTCTCGGAGCACCCGGATGGCTCTGTCCTTGAACTGTGCAAATTCTAGATGAGGGTCCTGTAAGGCCATTGCCCGCAACTGGGTGCGGTGGGCATTGCAATATAAACCCTCTATAAATTGTTCGGTCAACAGCCTGTCCTCGTTTCCCACTCCATTAGGGTCGGTCTGCTTAATGGCCCTCAGGGCCTCTTGTAGGTTGAGTGCATAGTCCCTTATACTCTCATGCGCTCGCTGCTTGCACCCGTAGAATCTAAGTTTAATCTCGGCTGAGGTGCGGGTATCAAAGGTGTCCTTCAGCCGGGTTAGTATCCCTGCGACAGTCTTCCTCCCAGGTGGCCAGGATTTTACTTCCCTTTTGGCTGCCCCAGTTAGTTGGGCCACCAGGATGCTCACTTTTTGCTCTTCTGTGAGGGGGTACACCTGGAAGAGGCTATCCAGCTTTTCTCTAAAGTCATGCAGGGTATGTGACTCCCCTGAGTACTGGGGTAGCCAAGCTGCTCCCGGAATATAGGGCATGGTGAAGGGCATAACTGCAACAGTGGTAGCGCTGGCGGGGGTTGAGGCAGTGGAGCTCTCCTCCGTATCCGACATCTTCCTCCCCCCTAGTGGACCGTGGCCTACCTTGCGATGATCCTGTTCCGTAGGCCGCGGCTCCGCAGTGGATCGTCAGGGTTGAGGACCTTCCGTCGCGCTCCTGTGACGTCGGCGTCTGCTGGGCTCCTTCCAGGACCTTACGCAACGTCCGGACGTGAGGCGGGGCTTCAGTTCTCGCGCGCTTTCGGAGTCCACGCCCCTCTTCTTCCCGCGCGGCGTCCTCAAGATGGCGTCCAATGGCGGGAAAACTCCACGGATGGCGGGAAGAAGGCTGAAGATGGCGCCGGATGGCGGGAAACTTCACCGATGGCGGGAAGAAGGCTGAAGATGGCGCCGGATGGCGGGAATCTTCACCGATGGCGGGAATCTTCACCACTGGTAAGTTTGAACAGTCTTTGCTTTTCAGGCACGCAGTACCCGGTGGTTGCGGGCACGTGATCCTGCCGACTACGCCAAAGTTGACGCGCCCCCTGGGCCTGTGTCGCGCTGCGTTGCGCACGCGGGAGCTTACCCGGAGCCGGATCTGTTTAGGGTTGTAGTCTCGTGGCGGTGACCCGGTCCGTGCCCAGGGAGTCAAACTGGACGGCAGTCTGTTAGCGGTAGAAAATGGTTGATGACTACGCCACCCGTTGAATGCAGCCAGGGGGCTGCTGCTGCAGGGCAGACCGCTGAGGCCGGTGGAAGGATGGTGCAGCGTGATAGTATAACCCCCAACGGGAGGGGTATGGCCTCAGGGCAGCCGACGTGGATGATGGGGGTAGCAGGAACCACTCAGAGACGGTATGGTAGCGTTCAGGGTCTTTACTGGTAACAACGATAGACCCTCCCGGAGTACTTGCTAGCGAACGGGGCCTGGTCAGTCCTTGAGCAGATGAGATCTCCCCTGGCCAGGCGTAGTTGTAGGCCTCCCAAGCTGACTGTACTCTTCTGGCTACCTTGCTAGAAGCTGATGTAAGTAGCCCACGTCCCTGAGTGTACCGTGTGGTGCTCACCCGTATGGCCGGCGACTCGGGGCCTTCTAATGGCTTCCGCTCCACGATGGCGGTGCTGGTCCCACGCGTGTGACCGGGCCTTCGGGCTTCTGGGCCAGGGGACCTGAAATCCCCTGCCTGACGGATTCTGCTGCTGGGTAGAAGTTAGTCCCCACAGCCTCGGACTCCGGGTCCGGTAAAGAATCTTCTTAGTCAGGGCGAGCTCTTTAGCTGCCAGCCCCTGACTCCTTGTGACTCTGCTGCTTCCTATGCTGCTCTTGTCTCTACTCTTCCTGGACTCACTAACCCTGCCTCAGCCCCGGGTTTATACAGGGGAAGTTCTTCCCCTCCCAAGGCTGGGCAGGAGGTGTGGCATGCACAGGATCCCTGACCAAAGGACCTCCCACCTGCTCTCAGACGTAATATCTCTATCACTGTGACAACCAGACCCCTGGGGTGTCACATACTTACCTTCTTTTGGGCGGCATGGTTGTAATTGGCTAAGGTCACAGCTTCTCTTGTGCACTAATCACCCTTGTTGCTCCTGAGCACTGGATCAAATTAAACTTCCCTCCGAAACTCCTTTTCCTTTTCCTAAAATGATGGTTTATTTGAATGTAAATCATGAATCTGCTCCGATTGGTTAATGCAACTTAGTAGGCGTAGCTTTTTCTTGATGAGAGCTGGCTACAGGTACTTCCAGGACGACCCGTAGCCAGCCCTCACCCTTGGAATAGCTCAATGAGGATGAGAGCTGGCTACAGGTGCCTCCAGGGCGACCCCTAGCCAGCCCTCACCCTTGGAGCAGCTCAATGAGGATGAGAGCTGGCTACAGGTGCCTCCAGGGCGACCCGTAGCCAGCCCTCACCCTTGGAATAGCTCAATGAGGATGAGAGCTGGCTACAGGTGCCTCCAGGGCGACCCCTGGCCAGCCCTCACCCTTGGAATAGCTCAATGAGGATGAGAGCTGGCTACAGGTTTGATGATACCAAAAGCACTTAAAATTCAATCTGCAACAAAAAAAAGTCGCTCTGACGCCGCCGTTAAGGGCTGCGTCCGTTATCACGCTCATCTGATAAATTACGGGAAAAAAAAGGAAACTTTATAGCTTTTTTGGCGCGCTTATTTCACTGCCTTTTCCTACGCGCCGCCGTTCAGCGCAGCTTCCGTTATCACGCTCATCTAATGAATTATGGAAAAAAACGTAAACTTTATAGTTTTTTTGGCGCGCTTATTTCACCGCCCGTTCCTACGCGCCACGGTTCAGCGCACCTTCCGTTATCACGCTCATCTGATGAATTACGGAAAAAAAATGAAATGTAAACTTTATAGTTTTTTTGGCGCGCTTATTTCACCGCCCGTTCCTACGCGCCGCCATTCAGTGCAGCATCCGTTATCACGCTCATCTGATGAATTACGGAAAAAAAACGTAAACTTTATAGTTTTTTTGGCGCGCTTATTTCACCGCCCGTTCCTACGCGCCACCGTTCAACGCAGCTTCCGTTATCACGCTCATCTAATGAATTATGGAAAAAAAACGTACACTTTATAGCTTTTTTGGCGCGCTTATTTCACCGCCCGTTCCTACGCGCCGCCGTTCAGCTCAGCTTCCGTTATCACGCTTATCTGATGAATTACGGAAAAAAAACGTAAATTTTATAGTTTTTTTGGCGCGCTTATTTCACCGCCCGTTCCTACGTGCCGCCGTTCAGCGCAGCGTCCGTTATCACCCTCATCTGATGAATTACGGAAAAAAACCAGTAAACTTTATAGTTTTTTTGGCGCGCTTATTTCACCGCCCGTTCCTATGCGCCGCCGTTCAGCGCAGCGTCCGTTATCACGCTCAATGAGGATGAGAGCTGGCTACAGGTGCCTCCAGGGCGACCCCTAGCCAGCCCTCACCCTTGGAATAGCTCAATGAGGATGAGAGCTGGCTACAGGTTTGATGATACCAAAAGCACTTAAAATTCAATCTGCAACAAAAAAAAGTCGCTCTGACGCCGCCGTTAAGGGCTGCGTCCGTTATCACGCTCATCTGATAAATTACAGAAAAAAAACGTAAACTTTATCGTTTTTTTGGCGCACTTATTTCACCGCCCGTTCCTACGTGCCGCCGTTCAGCACAGCATCCGTTATCACGCTCATCTGATGAATTACGGAAAAAAAACGTAAACTTTATAGTTTTTTTGGCGCGCTTATTTCACCGCCCGTTCCTACGCGCCGCCATTCAGCGCAGCGTCCGTTATCACGCTCATCTGATGAATTACGGAAAAAAACGTAAACTTTATAGTTTTTTTGGCGCGCTTATTTCACCGCCCGTTCCTACGCGCCGCCGTTCAACGCAGCTTCCGTTATCACGCTCATCTAATGAATTATGGAAAAAAAACGTACACTTTATAGCTTTTTTGGCGCGCTTATTTCACCGCCCGTTCCTACGCGCCGCCGTTCAGCGCAGCTTCCGTTATCACCCTCATCTGATGAATTACGGAAAAAAAACGTAAACTTTATAGTTTTTTTGGCGCGCTTATTTCACCGCCCGTTCCTATGCGCCGCCGTTCAGCGCAGCGTCCGTTATCACGCTCAATGAGGATGAGAGTTGGCTACAGGTGCCTCCAGGGCGACACGTAGCCAGCTCTCACCCTTCGAATAGCTCAATGAGGATGAGAGCTGGCTACAGGTGCCTCCAGGGCGACCCCTAGCCAGCCCTCACCTTTGGAGCAGCTCAATGAGGATGAGAGCTGGCTACAGGTGCCTCCAGGGCGACCCCTAGCCAGCCCTCACCCTTGGAGCAGCTCAATGAGGATGAGAGCTGGCTACAGGTGCCTCCAGGGCGACCCCTAGCCAGCCCTCACCCTTGGAGCAGCTCAATGAGGATGAGAGCTGGCTACAGGTGCCTCCAGGGCGACCCCTAGCCAGCCCTCACCCTTGGAGCAGCTCAATGAGGATGAGAGCTGGCTACAGGTGCCTCCAGGGCGACCCCTAGCCAGCCCTCACCCTTGGAGCAGCTCAATGAGGATGAGAGCTGGCTACAGGTGCCTCCAGGGCGACCCCTAGCCAGCCCTCACCCTTGGAGCAGCTCAATGAGGATGAGAGCTGGCTACAGGTGCCTCCAGGGCGACCCCTAGCCAGCCCTCACCCTTGGAGCAGCTCAATGAGGATGAGAGCTGGCTACAGGTGCCTCCAGGGCGACCCCTAGCCAGCCCTCACCCTTGGAGCAGCTCAATGAGGATGAGAGCTGGCTACAGGTGCCTCCAGGGCGACCCTTAGCCAGCCCTCACCCTTGGAATAGCTCAATGAGGATGAGAGCTGGCTACAGGTTTGATGATAGCAAAAGCACTTAAAATTCAATCTGCAACAAAAAAAAGTCGCTCTGACGCCGCCGTTAAGGGCTGCGTCCGTTATCACGGTGATCTGATAAGTTACAGAAAAAAAACGTAAACTTTATCGTTTTTTTGGCGCACTTATTTCATCGCCCGTTCCTACGTGCCGCCGTTCAGCACAGCATCCGTTATCACGCTCATCTGATGAATTACGGAAAAAAAACGTAAACTTTATAGTTTTTTAGGCGCGCTTATTTCACCGCCCGTTCCTACGCGCCGCCATTCAGCGCAGCGTCCGTTATCACGCTCATCTGATGAATTACGGAAAAAAAACATAAACTTTATAGTTTTTTTGGCGCGCTTATTTCACCGCCCGTTCCTACGCGCCGCCGTTCAGCGCAGCGTCCGTTATCACCCTCATCTGATGAATTACGGAAAAAAAACGTAAACTTTATAGTTTTTTTGGCGCGCTTATTTCACCGCCCGTTCCTATGCGCCGCCGTTCAGCGCAGCGTCCGTTATCACGCTCAATGAGGATGAGAGCTGGCTACAAGTGCCTCCAGGGCGACACGTAGCCAGCCCTCACCCTTGGAATAGCTCAATGAGGATGAGAGCTGGCTACAGGTGTCTCCAGGGCGACCCCTAGCCAGCCCTCACCCTTGGAGCAGCTCAATGAGGATGAGAGCTGGCTACAGGTGCCTCCAGGGCGAACCCTAGCCAGCCCTCACCCTTGGAGCAGCTCAATGAGGATGAGAGCTGGCTACAGGTGCCTCCAGGGCGACCCGTAGCCAGCCCTCACCCTTGGAGCAGCTCAATGAGGATGAGAGCTGGCTACAGGTGCCTCCAGGGCGACCCCTAGCCAGCCCTCACCCTTGGAGCAGCTCAATGAGGATGAGAGCTGGCTACAGGTGCCTCCAGGGCGACCCTTAGCCAGCCCTCACCCTTGGAATAGCTCAATGAGGATGAGAGCTGGCTACAGGTTTGATGATAGCAAAAGCACTTAAAATTCAAATGCAACAAAATAAAGTCGCTCTGACGCCGCCGTTAAGGGCTGCGTCCGTTATCACGCTGATCTGATAAATTACAGAAAAAAAACGTAAACTTTATCGTTTTTTTGGCGCACTTATTTCATCGCCCGTTCCTACGTGCCGCCTTTCAGCACAGCATCCGTTATCACGCTCATCTGATGAATTACGGAAAAAAAACGTAAACTTTATAGTTTTTTTGGCGCACTTATTTCATCGCCCGTTCCTACGTGCCGCCGTTCAGCACAGCATCCGTTATCACGCTCATCTGATGAATTACGGAAAAAAAACGTAAACTTTATAGTTTTTTTGGCGCGCTTATTTCACAGCCCGTTCCTACGCGCCGCCATTCAGCGCAGCGTCCGTTATCACGCTCATCTGATGAATTACGGAAAAAAAACGTAAACTTTATAGTTTTTTTGGCGCGCTTATTTCACCGCCCGTTCCTACGCGCCGCCGTTCAGCGCAGCGTCCGTTATCACCCTCATCTGATGAATTACGGAAAAAAAACGTAAACTTTATAGTTTTTTTAGCGCGCTTATTTCACCGCCCGTTCCTATGCGCCGCCGTTCAGCGCAGCGTCCGTTATCACGCTCAATGAGGATGAGAGCTGGCTACAAGTGCCTCCAGGGCGACACGTAGCCAGCCCTCACCCTTGGAATAGCTCAATGAGGATGAGAGCTGGCTACAGGTGCCTCCAGGGCGACCCCTAGCCAGCCCTCACCCTTGGAGCAGCTCAATGAGGATGAGAGCTGGCTACAGGTGCCTCCAGGGCGACCCCTAGCCAGCCCTCACCCTTGGAGCAGCTCAATGAGGATGAGAGCTGGTTACAGGTGCCTCCAGGGCGACCCCTAGCCAGCCCTCACCCTTGGAGCAGCTCAATGAGGATGAGAGCTGGCTACAGGTGCCTCCAGGGCGACCCCTAGCCAGCCCTCACCCTTGGAGCAGCTCAATGAGGATGAGAGCTGGCTACAGGTGCCTCCAGGGCGACCCCTAGCCAGCCCTCACCCTTGGAGCAGCTCAATGAGGATGAGAGCTGGCTACAGGTGCCTCCAGGGCGACCCCTAGCCAGCCCTCACCCTTGGAATAGCTCAATGAGGATGAGAGCTGGCTACAGGTTTGATGATAGCAAAAGCACTTAAAATTCAATCTGCAACAAAATAAAGTCGCTCTGACGCCGCCGTTAAGGGCTGCGTCCGTTATCACGCTGATCTGATAAATTACAGAAAAAAAACGTAAACTTTATCGTTTTTTTGGCGCACTTATTTCATCGCCCGTTCCTACGTGCCGCCGTTCAGCACAGCATCCGTTATCACGCTCATCTGATGAATTACGGAAAAAAAACGTAAACTTTATAGTTTTTTTGGCGCGCTTATTTCACTGCCCGTTCCTACGCGCCGCCATTCAGCGCAGCGTCCGTTATCACGCTCATCTGATGAATTACGGAAAAAAAACGTAAACTTTATAGTTTTTTTGGCGCGCTTATTTCACCGCCCGTTCCTACGCGCCGCCGTTCAGCGCAGCGTCCGTTATCACCCTCATCTGATGAATTACGGAAAAAAAACGTAAACTTTATAGTTTTTTTGGCGCGCTTATTTCACCGCCCGTTCCTATGCGCCGCCGTTCAGCGCAGCGTCCGTTATCACGCTCAATGAGGATGAGAGCTGGCTACAAGTGCCTCCAGGGCGACACGTAGCCAGCCCTCACCCTTGGAATAGCTCAATGAGGATGAGAGCTGGCTACAGGTGCCTCCAGGGCGACCCCTAGCCAGCCCTCACCGTTGGAGCAGCTCAATGAGGATGAGAGCTGGCTACAGGTGCCTCCAGGGCGACCCCTAGCCAGCCCTCACCCTTGGAGCAGCTCAATGAGGATGAGAGCTGGCTACAGGTGCCTCCAGGGCGACCCCTAGCCAGCCCTCACCCTTGGAGCAGCTCAATGAGGATGAGAGCTGGCTACAGGTGCCTCCAGGGCGACCCCTAGCCAGCCCTCACCCTTGGAGCAGCTCAATGAGGATGAGAGCTGGCTACAGGTGCCTCCAGGGCGACCCCTAGCCAGCCCTCACCCTTGGAGCAGCTCAATGAGGATGAGAGCTGGCTACAGGTGCCTCCAGGGCGACCCCTAGCCAGCCCTCACCCTTGGAGCAGCTCAATGAGGATGAGAGCTGGCTACAGGTGCCTCCAGGGCGACCCCTAGCCAGCCCTCACCCTTGGAGCAGCTCAATGAGGATGAGAGCTGGCTACAGGTGCCTCCAGGGCGACCCCTAGCCAGCCCTCACCCTTGGAGCAGCTCAATGAGGATGAGAGCTGGCTACAGGTGCCTCCAGGGCGACCCGTAGCCAGCCCTCACCCTTGGAGCAGCTCAATGAGGATGAGAGCTGGCTACAGTTGCCTCCAGGGCGACCCCTAGCCAGCCCTCACCCTTGGAGCAGCTCAATGAGGATGAGAGCTGGCTACAGGTGCCTCCAGGGCGACCCCTAGCCAGCCCTCACCCTTGGAGCAGCTCAATGAGGATGAGAGCTGGTTACAGGTGCCTCCAGGGCGACCCCTAGCCAGCCCTCACCCTTGGAGCAGCTCAATGAGGATGAGAGCTGGCTACAGGTGCCTCCAGGGCGACCCCTAGCCAGCCCTCACCCTTGGAGCAGCTCAATGAGGATGAGAGCTGGCTACAGGTGCCTCCAGGGCGACCCCTAGCCAGCCCTCACCCTTGGAGCAGCTCAATGAGGATGAGAGCTGGCTACAGGTGCCTCCAGTGCGACCCCTAGCCAGCCCTCACCCTTGGAGCAGCTCAATGAGGATGAGAGCTGGCTACAGGTGCCTCCAGGGCGACCCCTAGCCAGCCCTCACCCTTGGAGCAGCTCAATGAGGATGAGAGCTGGCTACAGGTGCCTCCAGGGCGACCCCTAGCCAGCCCTCACCCTTGGAATAGCTCAATGAGGATGAGAGCTGGCTACAGGTTTGATGATAGCAAAAGCACTTAAAATTCAATCTGCAACAAAATAAAGTCGCTCTGACGCCGCCGTTAAGGGCTGCGTCCGTTATCACGCTGATCTGATATATTACAGAAAAAAAACGTAAACTTTATCGTTTTTTTGGCGCACTTATTTCATCGCCCGTTCCTACGTGCCGCCGTTCAGCACAGCATCCGTTATCACGCTCATCTGATGAATTACGGAAAAAAAACGTAAACTTTATAGTTTTTTTGGCGCGCTTATTTCACCGCCCGTTCCTACGCGCCGCCATTCAGCGCAGCGTCCGTTATCACGCTCATCTGATGAATTACGGAAAAAAAACGTAAACTTTATAGTTTTTTTGGCGCGCTTATTTCACCGCCCGTTCCTATGCGCCGCCGTTCAGCGCAGCGTCCGTTATCACGCTCAATGAGGATGAGAGCTGGCTACAAGTGCCTCCAGGGCGACACGTAGCCAGCCCTCACCCTTGGAATAGCTCAATGAGGATGTGAGCTGGCTACAGGTGCCTCCAGGGCGACCCCTAGCCAGCCCTCACCCTTGGAGCAGCTCAATGAGGATGAGAGCTGGCTACAGGTGCCTCCAGGGCGACCCCTAGCCAGCCCTCACCCTTGGAGCAGCTCAATGAGGATGAGAGCTGGCTACAGGTGCCTCCAGGGCGACCCCTAGCCAGCCCTCACCCTTGGAGCAGCTCAATGAGGATGAGAGCTGGCTACAGGTGCCTCCAGGGCGACCCCTAGCCAGCCCTCACCCTTGGAGCAGCTCAATGAGGATGAGAGCTGGCTACAGGTGCCTCCAGGGCGACCCCTAGCCAGCCCTCACCCTTGGAGCAGCTCAATGAGGATGAGAGCTGGCTACAGGTGCCTCCAGGGCGACCCCTAGCCAGCCCTCACCCTTGGAGCAGCTCAATGAGGATGAGAGCTGGCTACAGGTGCCTCCAGGGCGACCCCTAGCCAGCCCTCACCCTTGGAGCAGCTCAATGAGGATGAGAGCTGGCTACAGGTGCCTCCAGGGCGACCCCTAGCCAGCCCTCACCCTTGGAGCAGCTCAATGAGGATGAGAGCTGGCTACAGGTGCCTCCAGGGCGACCCGTAGCCAGCCCTCACCCTTGGAGCAGCTCAATGAGGATGAGAGCTGGCTACAGTTGCCTCCAGGGCGACCCCTAGCCAGCCCTCACCCTTGGAGCAGCTCAATGAGGATGAGAGCTGGCTACAGGTGCCTCCAGGGCGACCCCTAGCCAGCCCTCACCCTTGGAGCAGCTCAATGAGGATGAGAGCTGGCTACAGGTGCCTCCAGGGCGACCCCTAGCCAGCCCTCACCCTTGGAATAGCTCAATGAGGATGAGAGCT
>NW_027362827.1:2390000-2472500 GCF_046119375.1 Phyllobates terribilis | reverse complement strand
CCTTTAAAGGGAATCTGTCATCAGGTTTTTGCCACCTAATCTGAGAGCAGCATAATGTAGGGTTAGAGGCACTGATTCCAGTAATGTGTCACTTACTGGGCTGCTTAGTGTTGTTTTGATAAAATCATTGATTTGTCAGAAGGTAATTATTACTAGATGACTAGTAAGTTCTGTAGGACCCCACCCCCATCACTGATCAGTAGATTTCTGTGTACACTGAGCATGGGCAGAAAGCTGCCAATCAGTGGTGTGGGCGGGGCTATACAGAGCGCAGCATTCAGAGAGCTGCTAGATCTGCAGCAGATAAAACGGTGATTTTCTCAAAATGACAACAAGCAGCTGAAAAAGTGACACATCGCTGGAATCAGGGTATCTGCCCCAATATTGTGCTGCTCTCAGATGGGGCAGCACAATTAATATTATGCCAAATTAATTTCCCGTGAACTATCACATGATCTATCACGGGGATCATGTGACATGTCACGTGATAAATCAGGTGTGTGGAGGGGGCCCTTGCTACTCTTAATCCACCCCTGAGTGAGACTAATACTGTACAACCAAATTGGCTCAGCACAAAAGGTTTCTTCAGATGTGGAGCCAATCGGTGCAAAGCGTGTCTACATGCGGTTAAAACAGATAGTTTTATGTCCTTAAGTAATGATAGAGAATATAAAATTCATGATTTCCTCAATTGTAATTCATCAGGGGAGTCCCTGTGGATTTTCACATTGGATACCACAGGGGTTAAATTCAAGACAGGATCTGATACTGCAGTATTAAGAAATATAATTCTGCATTTATTTCCATGCATGTACACTGGGTACGGAAAGTATTCAGACCCCTTTACATTTTTCACTCTTTGTTTCATTGCAGCCATTTGGTAAATTCTAAAAAGTTCATTTTTTTCTCATTAAAGTCCACTCTGCACCCCATCTTGTCTGAAAGAAAACAGAAATGAAGAAATTTTTGCAAAATTTAATAAAAAAGAAAAACTGAAATATCACACGGGCATAAGTATTCAGACCCTTTGCTCAGTATTGAGTAGAAGCACCCTTTTGGGCTAGTACAGCCATGAGTCTTCTTGGAAATGATGCAACAAGTTTTTCACACCAGCATTTTGGGATCCTCTGCCATTCTTCCTTGCAGATCCTCTCCAGTTCCGTCAGGATGAATGGGAAACGTTGGTGGACAGCCATTTTCAGGTCTCTCCAAAGATGCTCAATTGGGTTTAGGTCAGGGCTCTGGCTGGGCCAGTCAAGAATGGTCACATAGTTGTTCTGAAGCCACTCCTTTGTTATTTTAGCTGTGTGCTTAGGGTCATTGTCTTGTTGGAAGGTGAACCTTTGGCCAAGTCTGAGGTGCAGAGCACTCTGGAAGAGGTTTTCATCCAGGATATCTCTGTACTTGGCCGCATTCATGTTTCCTTCAATTGCAACCAGTCGTCCTGTCCCTGCAGCTGAAAAACACACCCATAGCATGATACTGCTGTTATGATCTGCTACAAGAACTAAGGAAAGAGAGGAAATCTGTCCATACAATAGGACTAAGCTGATTCCTTACGATGCAGCGGGCAACCTGTTCCTTGCAAACAGACCCGCCTATGTCCGCGGCTAATCTGAACACAGACCTATAGATTAAAGGGAGGGGTCCCTAAAAGAACTAAGGACTGGGACAAAACTGGACACCTCCTGGCAGAAGTAGTAGCAGAAGAAGACAAACAGACAAAAGTACTTAGTGGTCCAAGGACCAAACAAACTAGAGAGATACAGTAGGTACAAAGCACCTGGCTAGATTAAGAGTCAAAGTAACACTGAAGTCCAGCAAAGCCTGAAGGGCGGAGCTGGAATAAATAGGCAGAAGGTCACATGACCACAAAATAGAAAAAACTAACAGGAGGGTTCTAACAACTGCCACCACCATGTTTCACTGTTGGGATTGTATTAGGCAGGTGATGAGCAGTGCCTGGTTTTCTCCACACATACCACTTAGAATTATCACCAAAAAGTTCTATCTTCGTCTCATCAGACCAGAGAATCTTATTTCTCATAGTCTGGGAGTCCTTCATGTGTTTTTGAGCAAACTCTATGCGGGCTTTCATATGAGGAGAGGCTTCCATCTGGCCACTCTGCCATAAAGGCCCAACTGGGGAAGGGCTGCAGTGATAGTTGACTATGTGGAACTTTCTCCCATCTCCCTACTGCATCTCTGGAGCTCAGCCACAGTGATCTTGGGGTTCTTCTTTACCTCTCTCACCAAGGCTCTTCTCCCACGATTGCTCAGTTTGGCTGGACGGCTAGGTCTAGGAAGACTTCTGGTGGTCCCAAACTTCTTCCATTTAAGGATTATGGAGGCCACTGTGCTCTTATGAACCTTGGGTAATGCAGAAATTCTTTTATAACCTTGGCTAGATCTGTGCCTTGCCACAATTCGGTCTCTGAGCTCCTTGGGCAGTTCGTTTGAGCTCATGATTCTCATTTGGTCTGACATGTAGTGTGAGCTGTGGGGTCTTATATAGACAGGTGTGTGCCTTTCCAAATCAAGTCCTATCAGTTTAATTAAACACATTTGGACTCCATTGAAGGAGTAGAACCATCTCAAGGAGGATCACAAGGAAATGGACAGCATGTGACTTAAATATGAGTGTCTGAGCAAAGGATCTGAATACTTATGACCATGTGATATTTCAGTTTTTCTTTTTTAATAAATTTGCAAAAAAATTCTATATTGCTGTTTTTTTCAGTCAAGATGGGGTGCTGAGTGTACTTTAATGAGAAAAAAATGAACTTTTTAGAATTTATCAAATGGCTGCAATGAAACAAAGAGTGAAAAATTTAAAGGAGTCTGAATACTTTCCGTACTCACTGTATGTATCTATATAAACTGCTCCAAAAATAAAGGGAACACTTAAAACAACAGAATATAACTCCAAGTAAATCAAACTTCTGTGAAATCAAACTGTCCACTTAGGAAGCAACACTGATTGACAATCAATTTCACATGCTGATGTGCAAATGGAATAGAGGATAGATGGAAATTATTGGCAATTATCAAGACACCCTCAATAAAGGAGTGGTTCTGCAGGTGGGGACCACAGACCACATCTCAGTACCAATGCTTTCTGGCTGATGTTTTGGTCACTTTTGAATGTTGGTTGTGCTTTCACACTCGTGGTAGCATGAGACAGACTCTACAACCCACAGAAGTTGCTCAGATAGTGCAGCTCATCCAGGATGGCACATCAATGCGAGCTGTGGCAAGAAGGTTGGCTGTGTCCAGAGGCTGGAGGCGCTACCAGGAGACAGGCCAGTACACCAGGAGATGTGGAGGGGGCCGTAGGAGGGCAACAACCCAGCAGCAGGACCGCTACCTCCGCCTTTGTGAAAGGAGGAACAGGAGGAGCACTGCCAGAGCCCTGCAAAATGACCTCCAGCAGGCCACAAATGTGCATGTGTTTGCACAAACGGTTAGATACCGACTCCATGAGGGTGGTATGAGGGCCCGACGTCCACAGATAGGGGTTGTGCTCACAGCCCAACACCATGCAGGACGCTTGGCATTTGCCACAGAACACCAGGATTGGCAAAGTTGCCACTCGCGCCCTGTGCTCTTCGTAGATGAAAGCAGGTTCACACTGAGCACATGTGACAGACGTGACAGAGTCTGGAGACGCCGTGGAGAGTGACATCCTTCAGCATGACCGGTTTGGCAGTGGGTGAGTAATGGTGTGGGGTGGCATTTCTTTGGAGAGCCGCACAGCCCTCCATGTGCTCGCCAGAGGTAGCCTGACTTCCATTAGGTACCGAGATGAGATCCTCAGACCCCTTGTGAGAACATATGCTGGTGCGGTTGGCCCTGGGTTCCTCATAATGCTGGACAATGGCAGACCTCATGTGGCTGGAGTGTGTCAGCAGTTCCTGCAAGATGGAGGCATTGAAGCTATGGACTGGCCCGCCCGTTCCCCAGACCTGAATCCGATTGAGCACATCTGGGACATCATGTCTCGCTCCATCCGCCAACGTCACGTTGCACCACAGACTGTCCAGGAGTTGGCGGATGCTTTAGTTCAGGTCTGGGAGGAGATCCCACAGGAGACCATCCGCAACCTCATCAGGAGCATGCCCAGGCGTTGTAGGGAGGTCATACAGGCACGTGGATATATATATATATATATATATATATATATATATATATATATATATATATATATATATATATATATATATATGCCTTTTTGTCATTCTAGTAGTAGGGCCATAATTAAGACATGATTTGTTGAAACGTGTAGGTCTGTAAGCTATGATAGTTGCACATTTGCTGTATTCTTTGTGGAGCAGTGTTTTATATGGCTAATAAAAGCTAAGTTTTAATATTTTTTCTACTAAACAAACCTTTACGCTGGATCATTTGCACTTTTCCCATGTCTGACTGCACTTACGTTTTGCCCTGGTACCACTTATCTGCATCTCCAGAAGTTTCCCATTTCTCTATTATACTCTTCAAATTACATTTTGAGACTTTCTCCTCCTGTTGTTGCACATATTTTTTTCCCTTCATCTGCACAGGTATCATTAATCTATCAACTATAATGGCCGTACCAGGTCCTGCAGGTCCTGTATCCCGTACACATGACGTGGGCAGTGCACGGCATGCCGCTAGTTTTTATTCTGAGTGCTCTTATATACGGTGGTAGTTTTACACAATGTTGAGCCTGTGATTTGCAGAGTGATATGTCTGACTGCTAGAACAGAAGTATACGGCAGATTCTACAGCATGGATACATAAAGGACGTCCTGGGGGAATATACCTCCCTCCAACACTCGTCCAGTCCCTGCCTCACACTAGAGACATTTATAATAACTCCAGGACTATGGAGCTGGTCATTTTCTCATAATCTGTGGCCATTATTAGTGATCTCGCATTGTACGGTAATATCACCCTGGAGGTTGTGATGTATTTAGTGTAATAGCGCCATCTAGAATATACAGTATATATCAGGCGATACCATGCTTACTATAGTTAGTCGTCTTCTGTGCCCTCTATAGCTATCTATTATACTTTATATTTCTTTATAATAATTTATAATAAATTACTCGATAGTTTTACAGCTTTATGATGTTTATTAATCTGCTGAAATGATAAAAGAAAGTCGAACCTTACAGTGGACACAGGTGGAAGTGTCCTCCATGATGGTGTAGGCTGAGGTGGAGCAAGTATTTAGTCAGTGGGGGATCAAGATGACGAGTATTCCCCAGGGTTCCCTGTTATCAGGGAGGGACCCGGTGTATGCAATCAAAAGATCTTATCCTCTGACCGGCTTTGTGCCATCAACAGGTAATGATCCTCTGTCCGGCTGTGTGCCATCAACAGGTAATGACCATCCGGCAGTCCGACATCAACTGGTCATCACCCTCCAGCTGTGTGCCATCAACAGGTAATGACCATCCGGCAGTGCGCCATCAACAGGTAATGACCCTCTGGCTATGGCCATCAATAGGTCATCACCCTCCGGCTGTGTTCCATCAACAGGTAATGACCATCCGGCAGTGTGCCATGAACAGGTAATGACCATCCAGCTGTGTGCCATCAACAGGTAATGACCATCCGGCAGTGCACCATCAACAGGTAATGACCCTCTGGCTATGGCCATCAATTGGTCATCACCCTCCGGCTGTGTGCCATCAATAGGTAATGACCATCCGGCAGTGCGCCATGAACAGGTAATGACCATCCGTCTGTGTGCCATCAACAGGTAATTATCCTCTGTCCGGCTGTGTGCCATCAACAGGTAATGACCCTCTGGCTATGGTCATCAATAGGTCATCACCCTCCGGCTGTGTGCCATCAACAGGTAATGACCCTCTGGCTATGGCCATCAATAGATCATCACCCTCCGGCTGTGTGCCATCAACAGGTAATGACCCTCTGGTTATGGCCATCAATAGGTCATCACCCTCCGGCTGTGTGCCATCAACAGGTAATGACCCTCTGGCTATGGCCATCAATAGATCATCACCCTCCGGCTGTGTGCCATCAACAGGTAATGACCCTCTGGCTATGGCCATCAATAGGTCATCACCCTCCGGCTGTGTGCCATCAAATGTTTTTATCTTTTGTCCAGTTTTGTGCCATCAAGAGGTAATGACCCTCCAGCTGTGGGCCATCAACAGGTCATCACCCTTCGGCATTTAGGCTTCTTGTCTTCTGTAAGATGCGATTCTTGAGTCTCCTGATGCTAAAAAATATTTAAAAAATCACCGATTAAACTAATAATCTATCTTGTACATAAGCATCACAATTTATAATCTATCTAGTGCATAAGTATGACAATTTAGCTCACAGAACATACACTATGGTAAAACATTAGACCCTACAAGCAGAAATTTGCTAAACTAACATAAATATAACTGACAAATCAGTAGAAAAATCGCTACCAATGGCACAGCTCTCTTCACATCAACCTGTAACCATAGTAAATAAGAAATAGAGGACAATGCTCATAGTCAGTTATCAACAATTCGGCATGGGGCATCCCACCAGAGACATTATAATATCTAGTAGATTATAGATGGCAATAGAATTTACCAACAAGCACATAGTACGCCAAACTCAAGTACATAGTATGCCAAACCTCGACACGTTTTCCTAAAATAGGTTCATCAGAAGCACATACTAGACAGTGATACTTAGCAAAGCGTTCATAGATATATGCGCCATATGATAAGGTGCTAAAGTGCAAGTGTGTGACAAAATATCCATGCGATTTCAGGTGCAATGCTGCATTGTATGTAGTAAGATGGTGCCCATCAGACAGCATGTATAGGACTAACCTGTGATGAAAACACGAGCAATGGGAAAGTTCAAGCAGTTGCCTTCTCAATCTTCCTCGCCTCTAAGACATCTAAGGAAACATCTTCTCCTCTTGATTTTGGGTTGAGGTGTTGTAGGCATTTCAGGCTCTGGCATTCTAGGTTCTGACATACTAGGTTCTGACATGGTAGGTTCTGGTGTTCTAGGTTCTGGTGCTCTTGGCTCTGGAATTCTGGGTTGTTGGCTTCTCTGAAAAATCAGTAACCTCTCTTTAAGCTCCGTTGAACTTCGAGCTCTTCTTCCTATATTGTTGTGAGGGATCATTCTGACCCAGACAATATCACTGAACGCCACTTTATAGTTGCAACTAGGAACCTTTTTCGCATCCTGCGGTGCAGGAGCCATGGATGGAGTAGAACATTTGCCATTGGGCAGGACAGGTGTTCTCCTGGAGTCTTGCTTCTGAATCTGAGGGATGCAAATCGGCTCCTTACAAGCACTTTGTTCCTTCAGAATGGTTTTGTTCTCAGGAGTTTTCTGATTGTTTCACCAGGTTCAGACATTGCCCACTTGCTCAGGACAAGACTTAAGGCCAAATACTCTAGTATTGTCAGTAGTGTCATCACCGCAACAAAAACTGCGTCACGGAAGAGCCAAAGAGGAAGATTGATGGAAGCTTGATAGGTGCTTCTTCTGAGATCCACGGGTAGTGGGTCATCCTATAATAAAGAAAAAAAACATAATAAAGTCCTGTATATTTATACCCAATCCAGTCAAACAGAGAGCCCTTGTTATTATACAGTGATGGATACATTATCAAGCAACTTTCAGAAATATCCCATTGAGAAGATCAGGAAGAAGTTTGGGATTCACCTCCAGGGTACATGGAATATTATTTACAGTTGGACTTTCATATGACGGACGGTCACGTGTCCAGTATGAGAAGTCCTGCAAGAGGCGATATTCTCATTAGCTGATCCTTGTGACCTCCATATTGATGAGAACATACTCGCCCTCAGTGTACTGTAATGTGGGGGGTAGAGCAACGTAAAGCACAGAAATGATAGGATGATACTCATCATCTCCAGAGGTCTCTCAGCACCAAGGTATGGTCAATGAGATACAAGCTGCAGATGGGCCGAGGCTTCTAATATACCCAGGGGTGACATCACAAAGCCCTCTGTGACATCATTGCACAGTTCTATCCATCATGTCACTGATACTTTGGACCTAACTAAATGTCTAAAAGAGAACCCTTCCACATGATTTCCAATCACGGAGCAGCTTCAGTTTTTCAAGAAAAGTTTAAAAAATATAATCTGTGCTGTGATTGGTCACAATGGCACATGAAGCAGAACGTCTTTAGATCTTTTAAAGGGAAAGTGTCAGCAATTTTTTTACAATTGTAAAATTGTAAAGTATTTATATTTATATATAAATACACATATATATTTAAAAAGGTTTTAATGGTATAAAATCTGAAAAAAATATTTTAACTCTTTTGATGTTTTCATCTTGTAAACACTAGGGGGAGCAGCTGCTGATATTTCCATGAAAACAGAATACAGCTAGCTCGCATTACGACTGCAGTAAAAGTGGGCGGGATCTGCTCACATGGGTGTGATGTCACTCCTCCCCTTCTGGGCGTTTGCAAAAAGGTAAATGAGACTGTAGTTTAGGATCACAGTGCGGAGCGATCACTGGTGACTGCAAAGTGATATATAAGGGACAACACCAAAGTCATTAATCACTACAAGGACAAGGCAGGAATGTGGGAGTCAGAGGGGTCACCCCACACTTATATCCCCTCTGACTGTCACTTCCTAAGCTCCTTTCCCTGCCATAACCTCTTATTCCCGCAGGTAAATTCTTACAGGACCCCCCTCCCCATCCCCTTCCCCTGCCGCAGCTGATTCTAAACGTCCTCCATATGTAATAATAGACAGGTACTCACCGGCAGCCTATGGTAATTCACAGGGTAGAACAGGGTACAGCACAGAAATAATATGGCGATCCTCATTGTCTCCAGGGGGTATCTCAGCACCAAGATATGGCCAATGAGATATGAGCTCCAGGTGGATGGAGCCCCCTTATATACCCCAAGGGTGACATCACAACGCCCTCTGTGACATCATCACCCACAACATTCCGTCACATGACATCACCCAGCACCAGCATCATGTGACCCAGCATAAATAGAAAGTCCTTGTTGGCTATAGCAACTATTCAAAACTAAGTTTAAACTTTTCCAACAGCTAAAGGCGGCTCTGTGATGGCAGTTTCTTCTTGTGGACGGTTGTGATAAATCTGCAGAACATCTACATAACGCGACATGTAGAAAATCCTGTCTTTTCCCCTCTGTTCTTCCTCTGGTGCTACAGAGACGGATAGAAGGAGCTTTTCCAGACCTTACAGTGCACAATATGGGACCTAATCACTGATATCCCAGATCTGCTCAGTACAAGCATACCGCCAACCTATGAGGACTAGAAAGAGGGCGAAACCATGCGGCACGCGTAGTCTGGCCACGCCCCTATCCACACCCCAAGCCACGCCCTTTTTATGCCTTGGCAGGAGGAGATGTCTGTACAAAGCGCAAGTTATCAAAAGGCTGAAGGAACACTTTATCAACATGAATGAAGGTTTTGAAGGGCATCCACTGTCCCGGCACTACCGGAAGTTCCACAACCAATCTTATAAGGACACTAAGTTTTGTGGGATCCGATTAGTCCCCAGAAAATGGAGGGGAGGTGATTACCTGAGATTAATGTCGCGGATGGAATCCAAATGGATCTTCACATTAAATAGCTTGGCTCTGAAGGGCCTTAATCACGAGAGTCAGCTGTATGCCTTCAACTCGCAGCGGTATATACTGTATGTATTTTTTATCCCAGTACCAATTGAACATTTACATTGCACTTTTATGAACCTCCTTATATTTTATCAATATAATATGTCTTTTGGATATATTCCTTTGAATCCACCTATTTTATATATGTATTTGTTTCTATACATTGATACCCCTATTGGAGATACTATATAATGTTTTTATTTTTCTCCTTCATTTTTTCCTTTTTATCTCTGGATGGTACTAAGTGCCGAATTTATACTATCCTGGTAATATACACTGATTAACAGACTGTTTTTTATAGCCATCAGAAATATAAGTATATAATTTTTATTCATTTTTAACTAATTGTGAAAGTTTGAACAAAGTCTTTTTTATTATTATTTTTTTCACACACAGTCTATTCTTATTGGAATTCTATCTTAGTTCTATTGCACCTCCATATGTCCTTTTGCACCGTCTTGTTAGTATTGGATCTTCCTCCATTTCTTTGGTTGTATTATCTTTGTGGGGGGCGTTTGGACTTTATTAGGTTACCAGTTTGACTACCAGCGAGAAGCTGACGAAGAGGAACTGTGAGTCCTCGAAACGCGTAGTTTTTTTTGGCCTATACAGGACATCGAAGGAGAAGGGGAGAGTCAAGGCACAGGGATAAGCCCTCCTGATATCCAGAAGATATATATAACCATATCATATTATTGATACAAAATATAAATGCACAGAGTCAATAAAATCATTTAAAAACACCAAACCCCATCCTTACTTTGCAGGATACCTATTCCAAAGGTGTATCTAGGTTTTCTGGCACCCGGTGCAGCAGGGGCTGGCTGGCACATTTTAGCCTGGGGGGCAAGCACACAGCAGTGGCCCATGAGTAGCGGCCCATCCTTAACATGTTTATTACCAGATGCATCATAAGCCTATATTCACACGACCGTATTGTCTAAGTGCTGCCCGTGAAAAAACCTGACAGCACTTGGACCAGTTCAGATGAGTGTTTGTAGTGGTCAGACATAGTACATATTATTCTTATGTATTACTTAATGTTGAGCGATACCTTCCGATATCGGGAAATATCGGATCGGATTGGATCGGACCGATACCCAAAAAGTATCGGATATCGCCGATTCCGATACCGGAAACCAATGCAAGTCAATGGGACGCTAATATCGGAATGCCATCCCAGCGTGAGAGAATTCTCCTGATTGTTTAAAAGCCGGCAGGCGGTAAAAAGCCGCCGGCTTTTAAACAATCACACAGCCCCATACTGCTTCCCCGCAGCCTCCCACCCCGATCCTGCGCTCCCCCCGCCACCTCACATCCCGATCGTAAGTTAGGACCGGGCGGGGAGCGCAGCACCAAGGAGCAGGGAGCGAAGGACCCAGGCGGGGAAGCCGGCAGGGAAAAGACTTCACCGCCGGCTTTCCCGTTTTGTGCTGCGCTCTCCCGCCGGTTATTTCAAATGAACAGCTGAGGTATCAGGTGATGCTGATCAGCTGTTCATTTGAAGTAGCTGCGGTGCCCTCAGAGGGTTCATGTGAGTTCATGCTTCACTGCATGAACTCACATGAACTTTCCCACGGCCGCACAGGTCAGCCTCACCTCCCAGACCATCAGACCCATCATGATTGGAGTGTGCGCGGGTGTCTGTGCGATGTGTGCGGGTGTGTGCGCGATGTCTGCGTGCAGGCAGACATAGGCCGATGTGACACTACTACTCACATCGGCCTTTGTCTGTCCCCCGTCCACTCGTGCCAGCAGGATCAGCTCGATGGGAGCAGTAGTTCCCATCAGCCTGATCCTGCTATTTAAACTGCCCCATATGTTATTTTTGCCCCTATACATCTTTTATGTTTTTAGGCCCCCCATATATTTTTTTTGTTTTTGGTCCCCAATAAATTTTAAATACATTTTTCATTGGTGGCCAGTGGTTACCTAAAATAAATTAGTTCATACATTACCTGATCGCCACCTAAAATAAAGTAAAAAATAAAAAACTACACCTATACAGCCTCCAGACGTAACCACCATCCAAGAGACTCTCGCACCCTGCGGGAGATGACGACACAGCGATCCAGCGAAGTCGACGATCGGTCCCAACGGGTCAGAATAAGATCTTGGAGATCCCGGGAATGAAATTGTGCAAACGGCACCGCTTCCATTGCTGCCACCATCAGACCCAGAAGGCGCATGCACTTCCGAAGGGACATCGCCCTCACCGACCTCATAGCCTGGACGTGGTGACGAAGGTTCGCTTGTTTGTCCGGAGGGAGGGACACCACTGCCCGTACTGTGTCGAAATGCATCCCCAAGAACAGGATTGACTGCGACGGCTCCAATGACGACTTCTTCCAATTGACCAGCCACCCGAAGTCTTCCAGGTGCTGAAGGGAGAGATCGCGAGCTGTCACTGCCTCCTCCGCTGTGGGCGCCACAATTAACAGGTCGTCCAGGTAGGGGAGAATCGGAACTCCTTGCTTTCGAAGGAGCGCCATGAGCGGCGCCAGAACATTTGTAAAAACCCTGGGCGCCGAGACCAACCCGAAAGGTAGGGCCACAAATTGGTAATGGGCCTGCCCTACGGCGAAACGCAGGAAGCACTGGTGAGCCCTGCCAACAGGGACATGCAAATAGGCGTCGCGGATGTCGATCGACACCAAAAAATCGTACTGCGACAAGGCCGCCACGACGGGGCTAAGAGACTCCATACGGAATTTCCGGATTCGGACATGAAGATTCAAATCCTTGAGGTCCAGAATGGGATGAAACTTGTCCTCCTTTTTTGGGGACCACAAAAAGGTTAGAGTAAAAACCCCCTTCCCCGGTCCTCCGGCGGAAACGGAACCACTACACCCTGCTGCAGAAGAGAGTTGACCTCCCGCAGCAGAGCAGCAGCCAGCTTGGGCACGGACGGGATGCGAGACTGACGAAACCTGTCCGGGGGTAGAGAGTGAAACTCTATGAAATAGCCCGCTGACACAACCCGTGTCACCCAGGCGTCTGATTCGTGGGACGCCCAAACCGACCCGAATTGTAGCAGCCGACCTCCCACCCGAGAGCCCTCGAGAGGGATCCTGGCGTCAGTCCGCCTTAGCGGGCTTTTTGTCAGCCTCCCTTTTGTCCCGACGGAAATGCTGTTTCCAGGGAGTACGGGATTTCTGGGTGGACTTCTTACTGGAAGACGAGGGACGACCCAATCTCCAAGAGGGCTGATCGAATCGTCCCCTGGGTCGAAAGGACCGACGACCACTACCGGCACTTGACCTGTCAGACGTAGAGGCCGCTGCTTTCCGCTGTGGCAAAGCCACATCCTTGGCCTTAGCAATCAGCTCCGTGAGGTCCGAACCAAAAAGCAGACCGCCCTTGTACGCCAGAGTAAGCAAACCTTGTTTGGATACTGCGTCTCCAGTCCACTGTTTGAGCCACAGTGCTCTACTGACTGTGACGGCCGAGGCTTGAGCCCTGGACAGAAACAAAGTAGTATCCAGCACTGTGTCTCTGCTATATCGGGCCACCTCTTCCAACAGCTGGAAGAGCCTTTCCACATCAGACAGCGGAGTCCCATCTTGCCATGCTGACCGCAGCTGATCCAACCATCTCAGGGAAGCCTCACCAGTATAATGTTAGGTGTCAGGCATGTGCTGGGCATGAAATTGGGTCAGAATCATCTGTGGATTCTGTGGTCTCCCATTCTGGTCCAGCCAGGGCAGACACTGCTCAGCATCACCATCTGGCCCAACGCCTAACTAGTGCACTAGATGTACAGGCTGTCCCCACATGGCCCCCAAGGCCGCTCAGAATCCATGACCCACGGCCTCGTAGATGGACTTCGCCGCTAACTCCGTCCTTCTGTCCAGCGGATCCTGTAGACTCGCCTTCCCTTTAACCGGAAGCAAAGAAGATTTGCTCAGCTGAGACAATGGCACGTCCACTTCAGGAGAGGGGACCCAATTAGCGATCGTCTCTGTGGAGCAGGGATACAGGGCATCAAAAAACCGCATCCCTTGGAAGCGCTTATCCGGACACAGGCATTCTCTCTCCACCGCCTCGTTAAGTTCATCGTGCGCTGGCAGTGTCGAACGAGCCCGACGCGACTCCTGATACAGCCGGGCCGACTTGCCCGGCCTCGTCACCTCTTCAGACAGCTATAACACTTCCCGCATGGCTCCAATAAGAGCATCCACGTGGCCTGAAAGCGAAGCCGAGCGACCCTGCCGATCCTCTTCATCAGAATTGGAGATCTCACCAGCAGAGCTTGTCGGTGAATCCGAAGCCTTTGATGCGCTGCGCGGAGGAGACAGCGCCACCACAGGCCTGTGGCGCTTCTTGCCCCGCGCCGGTAGGGACTTAGCTGATACCCAGTGACCCAGGAGGTCAGACAGACTGTCAATGGAGCGAGTGAGCGCTTTAACATCACTGAGGCCCCTGACCAGAGACGAACCTGACGCCGTCAACCCCGGCATATCAGATACGCGTGACCGATCCTGAAGCGGGCCGGGAGAGAGGTCCGCGCCGCCTGGACCCTGATCCGACATGCCCCCTACTCAGTAGCGAGCGTCGCGGAAAGAGCAGTAATAACCCCTTACAAGAGCACAGTAACCGGGGAAGTGAGATCCTGCTATCACAGCCTGTTCCCACAAAACAATTTACCAAGCACTGAAGGGTTAAAGATTCTCCTTAGAGGGAGAAAAGCTACCCCAGCATTGCAGAAAAAAGGTTTTCTGATGATGGCCAGAAGGGGTTAATGCTGCTGAACACGCAATGCACCTTGCCTTAAAAGGACTAAGGTGTGCATGCAGCAGAGAAGACAGCAGCGTTCTGTGCTGTAGAGATGAGACAAACAGATGACTCACCAGCTTCCTGGAGCCTGTGTGTGAGAGCGGAGAGCAGGGGGGAGGGAGAGGACAGCGCTGAGCTACGTGAGGCAATGGCCGTTTGCAGAGCCGAAGAGAAGGAAGGCAGGAGGGGGGTGGGGACTGCCCAGCGCGCGCTTTCCAGGCGCTTCCTGTCTGCACAGACGATGGCAGGCAGCCAAGAACATAAGCCACGCCCCCCCGTTACACTAACGGAGCCCGCGCTCCTCTGACCCGCTCCCCTGCTAACAGCAGCGGTGATGTGCATTCTCCAGTATTACACCTCTGCCTGAAAAGACAAAAGGTGCAGTCACCATAAGACAGTAACACACACACACACACAGGGCACTTACCCAGCTGAGCGCCACAGGGACCCCCAGGGATGTGTGACGCCATGGCCCTTCGCTCCCCCCCACGGCGGAGCTCGCAGGGACCCCTAGATGCAGTGTGCGTCTCCGCCAGGGAGCACCCTGTATCCCCCGGGGCCGGCAGGCTTATGCGGGGACCTCCTTAGGGGGTACGCAGATCCGCCAGGGGAGGGCCAGGGGTCCCAGCAGCGCTGAGACCCCCTGAGACCTCTAGACCACGGGGGGTCCAGGTCTCCTGGTAAAAATAAAAAATTCTTCTGAGGAGCTGCAAAGCTTACGCCTTCTGAACGTTCAACGCACATCATTTAGCATGGTTTTCCTGTGTAAACAGGCTTCTAAACCTCCGACAATCAGTAAATATTTACCAGTTAGTGGTGGTTTACTGCCACTAATCTGTCTGTGTAAATGGAGTATTAGTGGGCAAAGCAAAAATTCCAAGATTTTAGGATTTTATTTTTATATGTAACCTCTCACCGCATTAGGATGTGAATGAACATCCTGAGAAGGAGCCTGCGTGTGTGGAGGTGGCTCAGGAACTCCACAAGAAGCTGATGGTGTCTGTTAACTATTTTGAATGTGCGCTGTTAATCGATGGGTTACCACAGCAGCCGGGGGCCAGCTTAAGCAGAGGCGTTCATAGAAATCATGGGGCCCCATACCAAGAGTCTATATTGATGGACTAGGCAGGGTTAAAACATATTGATGCAGTCACACAAGGGCCTACTTTCCAACTTTTAAATACAGGGAGAGGACATGTTTTGTGGCTTGGACACAGAAATAATGCCCCTGCTACTGATTCCTCTTGTTTGCACACACTGATACCATTTTAATAAACCCCATAGAGTATGCTGCCCTCCACACACGGTGCGATACCTCGGAGTGAATCTCCTGTCATAATTTTCTCCCACAGTAGTCCTTACATGGACAACATGATGACCCCATGGCAAACCCCACCAGTATAATGCACCTACACTACTCCCCCCCCCACACACACACACAGTATGATGCTCTTACAGCCCCCCACACATATACACACACAGTATGATGTCTTCCACAGTTCGCTCACACAGTATGATGGCCCCCAACAGTTCGCTCACACAGTATGATGGCCCCCAACAGTTCGCTCACACAGTATGATGGCCGCCCCACATCATGTATGATGGATCCCACAGTATACGCTTTTCTTGTTGCCAAAAAAAAAAAAAACTCCGCACAGAGGGCCCGATCTAGTGACGTCATTGCACCTGCAGTGCTGAGACTTCGAGCACAGACGTACAGGCTGAATGATGAGGAACAAAGGCCATCTTTCAAAGAATGATATGCGGAAGAAGAAAGCCCTGTAGCATCAGGCTTTCCCAGCTAATGAGCGCCATAGTGGCCACGTGGTCTACCGCTATGGGCAAAATGCCTTTACCTTTAAGGCCCATCTTAGTACTTTTTACAGCAGACTGAGTGCCATAGGCAACCATGATTTCTAGTAAATACCGCAATACTGTGGTATTACAGTATATATAAGCAATCCAAGGATCACATGTTTAAGTCCACTAATGGGTACAAAAAAAATGAAAAAAAAATAAAAAGTCAAAATATAAAAAATAGATAATTTTTAACTATCCCACGTTTTCCCTATTAAAAACAAAGAAACGGAAAAAAAAACATTTGGTATCGCCACATCCGTAAAAGTCAGATGTATCAAAGTATGGAATTATGGTAATTAACCTTTACGGTAAACATTGCAGAAAAAAAAAATCAAAATGCCAAAATTGTGGGTTCTTTGTCACCTCACTTAACAAAAAAAATCCAACACAAAGCTAGCAAAACGTTATATGTGCTCCAAATTGGTATCAATAAAAACGTCAGCTCCATAAACACAAAAAGCGCTTAAATAAAAAACTCCCTGGTTCTTAGAGAGTTAAAATAGCGATCACAAGACGTTATGTCACCAAACTCATTAAGGCCTAGTACATTAATGGTGCCACAGGAACGGGCAACAGCGAAAAATGTTATTTGCAAATCTACTTTCAGCGTATGTATGTTGGCCCTTGAGGACATTGCACACGCTGCTGCCAATTCATAGGTTTCCATGAACGTTTATTTTGTGCATAGGGTAAAAGAATACATAAAAGATATTTCTTATAGATGGCAGCTAGCGTTATATTACTCCTGGTTTAGGAGCTGTGACTCTCACAATCCCTCCAGGTGAGCACCTCAAATTATTTCTTTCCCCCTCCACTGTTTTTTTTCCCTATGTTCTGTGCGCTCTATTCCCTAAACAGCTCCATTTTCAATGGACAAATCATGATGTCTAGAGATCTCAATATTCTCCTTGTCAGAGGTGCCCCCATGAGGGTTGTCAGAAGATCTCAAAAACAGCAGGTGTTGTGGGGTGTGCCTGGCATACAATAGTTAGTGCCTACCAGGGTAGAACATCCGGTGAGCAGGTGGCGGAGTCATGGGCGCCCAAGGCTCATTGATACTTGTGTGGAACGAAAGGTACAGTAGCCCCAGCTGGTCCGGTGCTGCAGAAGAAATACTGTGGCACATATTGCTGAAAAATTAAGTTTTGGCTATGAAGAAAAGATGTCAGGATAAAGTATTGCAGCTTATTACATATGGAGATGCACACTGGTCATTGTCATGCTGACCCGGTTACAGCCAAAAGCACCTACAAGGGTATATGGGCATCAGAACTGAACCATAGAGTAATAGAAGAAAGGGTTCTGGTCTGATGAATCATGTTTTCTTGTACATCACGTAGATGGGTAGAGGTGTATAACTTACCTGGGGAGAAACATGGCCTCCAGGCGCACCTTAGGAAGAAGGCAAACTCCGGGGAAGTAATCTATAGTTGCATGTGCCAAACATTACATTTTATCACCCTTTTGGAATTTTTTTATATAAAGTGACCAACCCCAATATAATAAATAATACAGAATTTTACAATTTCATTGTACAATTTTTAAGTCATATCCGCACTTGGAGTATCCTACACAACCCTATATATATATATATATATATATATATATATATATATATATATATATACAGTCATGGCCAAAAGTATTGAGAATGAGACAAATAGTAATTTTTCCAAAGTTTACTGCTTAATTTTTTGTAATGGCAATTTGCATATACTCCTGAATGTCAAAGAGTGATCAGCTTAACAGCAATTACTGTACTTGCAAAGTCAATATTTGCCCAGAAAATGAACTTTAACCCCCAAAACACATTTCAACATCATTGCAGTCCTGCCTTAAAAGGAGCAGCTAACATAGTTTTAGTGATTGATCCATTAACACAGGTGTGGGTGTTGATGAGGACAGGGCTGGCGATCAATCAGTCATGATTAAGTAAGAATGACATCACTGGACACTTTAAAAGGAGGCTGGTTCTTGGTATCATTGTTTCTCTTCAGTTAACCATGGTTATCTCTAAAGAAACACGTGCAGCCATCATTGCACTGCACAAAAATGGCCTAACAGGGAAGAGTATCGCAGCTACAAAAATTGCACCTCAGTCAACAATCTATCGCATCATCAAGAACTTCAAGGAGAGAGCTTCCATTGTTGTCAAAAAGGCTCCAGGGCGCCCAAGAAAGACCAGCAAGCGCCAGGACCGTATCTTAAAACTGTTTCAGCTGTGGGATCGGACTACCAGCAGTGCCGAGCTTGCTCAGGAATGGCAGCAGGCTGGTGTGAGTGCTTCTGCACGCACTGTGAGGCGGAGACTCTTTGAGCAAGGGCTGGATTCAAGGAGGGCAGCAAAGAAGCCACTTCTCTCCAGAAAAAACATCAGGGACCGACTGATTTTCTGCAAAAGGTACAGGGAGTGGACTGCTGAGGACTGGGGCAAAATCATTTTCTCTGATGAATCCCTTTTTCGATTGTTTGGGACATCTGGAAAACAGCTTATTCGGAGAAGAGGTGAGCGCTACCACCAGTCTTGTCTCATGCCAACTGTAAAGCATCCTGAAACCATTCATGTGTGGGGTTGCTTCTCAGCCAAGGGAATCGGCTCACTCACAGTCTTGCCTAAAACACAGCCATGAATAAAGAATGGTACCAGAATGTCCTCCAAGAGCAACTTCTCCCAACCGTCCAAGAGCGGTTTGGCGCCCAACAATGCCTTTTCCAGCATGATGGAGCACCTTGCCCTAAAGCAAAGGTGATAACTAAATGGCTCATGGAACAAAACATAGAGATTTTGGGTCCATGGCCTGGAAACTCCCCAGATCTTAATCCCATTGAGAACTTGTGGTCAATCATCAAGAGACGGGTGGACAAACAAAAACCAACAAATTCTGGCAAAATGCAAGCATTGATTATGCAAGAATGGACTGCTATCAGTCAGGATTTGGTCCAAAAGTTGATTGAGAGCATGCCAGGGAGAATTACAGAGGTCTTGAAGAAGAAGGGGCAACACTGCAAATATTGACTTGCTGCATTAACTCATTCTAACTGTCAATATAACCTATTGGTACTCATAATATGATTGCAATTATATTTCTGTATGTGATATAAACATCAGACAAACACTAATAAAAACCAGAGGCCAGCAGATCATGTGAAAATATAATTTTGGTGTCATTCTCAATACTTTTGGCCATGACTGTATATATATATATATATATATATATATATATATATATTCTCTATCTCAAGTCTTGGAGCAGAAATACTTCACATACAGAATCTGTTGCTATAGTGAGCTTATTGTTCTGTTCATGATTGCAGTTTGTGAGCTCCGATCTCCTTCTATGGGTGAATTTCTTTGGGGTCTTGAATCCTCTGGCTGGTTAAAACACGTGAAAACAATCCTAGATGCTGGTATCTTCATTGTAAAGGTAAGATGTGTTGTATCTGTTCATATTCTAGTGCTGCTTGTCTGATTTGTACTATTCTAGGCACGGACTGTACAAAAATGATCCTTTTAATGCTGAGAATAAACGAGATTTGTAATTATATAAATGTGTAATATTTTACATTTAATTTGCACATTTAGGCCGTGTCAGAAGAGGGCGCCAGCGTGCTCGTTCATTGTTCTGATGGATGGGACCGCACCGCTCAGGTCTGCTCTGTATCCAGTCTGTTACTTGACCCCTATTACCGAACCATCAGAGTATTTATGGTAAGAGGTTTCACTTCATATACTCTATGTACTGGTGGAGATTTACGGAGTTGATATTTTTTGCATAGTGTAACTTTTATTTTTCCCAATTACTATTAGGTGTTAATTGAAAAAGACTGGATTTCATTTGGACACAAATTTAATCACAGGTAACCCTGGTCACTGCACATATGTTGGAAAAGTCAAACAGAGTCACTTATTTACAGAGGGCCTTTCACCAAATTTTTCATGTTGAACTGAAAACACGTTGTAGCTTCAGAGCAGAAAAAAAAATAATTGTTAGTTCTTTTTTTATTTTGCATCTCTGTTGCAGGGATATTAACAATCAAAGTATTTGTCACCTAATGAGTTAATTTTCGTTACATCCAAGTGGGTGTTATCAGAGAGCTTTCACTGTGGGGCATGTACTTCTCCTTGTACGATGTTGTCCAATTATAAACAGGCAGCAAGATGCTAGAAAAAGAACACCTCCACACCATATCTTACAGCAGGTTTCTCAGTGTGTGGGTTATAATGAAAGCCCGGATCTCCTGGTCTAACCTCCTGCATGATTAGAATATCAACTGTATTCAAATCCCATCAATCAACACATTTCAGATATGGGCCCAGCAGTCAGTGTGGGGCTAGGGTCAGCACAGCTGAGTTTAGCTGTGTCACTTTCCAAATCTTCCATCAGCTCTCCTCCTCTCAGCAAAAGAGACAAAAAAAAAACACCATACATTCTAATATAATATACTTACTGTAGTTTTTCTGTGCCATTCCCAGTCTCAGGCGGTTTTGGGAGTGCAGTCCACCTGAAAAAGATGTTGCATGCATATACCCCAATTGCATTGCTTCAGCATATTTTTTTTTTTTTTAAGGTATGGAAATTTAGATGGGGATCCCAAGGAGGTGTCCCCAGTGATAGACTAGTTCCTGGAATGTGTCTGGCAGCTCATGGAGCAGTTTCCCTGTGCGTTTGAATTTAATGAGAGATTCTTGGTCCACATACAACACCATATATACTCCTGTCAGTATGGAAACTTTCTGTGCAACTGCGAGAAGGAGAGGAAGGAACTGATGTGAGAGAATATGTGCTCTGTGTATGGTCACTATAGGCTTGTAACAGAAATAGAATATGGATGGTTGACGTGTCCCTGATGCTGATCTGATCACACGGTGCCCCACAGTCTGGATAACAGCAATCACTTATAAACTGTGAAGGTTGAACCTTGGCAAAAAATTTTCAATAACTGTGCAGGAGAAAAATGTATAAAGTGATGGCATATTGGTAAGATATGCCATCACTTCAGGATTGGTGGGGGTGTCAGACCTTAGGGACTCCCACATATCCGGAGACTGAATGGGTATGTGAACCTAAACCATTTCAGTTTTTTCCTGCCCATCTGGGTCGCTGGCATCGCTGGCAGTGCCACTGTACAGAGAAACATAAGAATGGTGAAATCAAAATGCCAATAATAAAATAAGATGGGTACATGGATTTAAGAATTGCACAGTTCCTGATGTAACCAATGGTCCACTAGAAGATACTTCTTGAAGATATTCTCTGTCCTGAGTAATGTTGAAATCTTGTAGATCTTCTTTCCCAGTCACAAAATGTCCTAACCTGCAGGTCAGTAGCCAAGGACATGAGATACATCCTTGTAACTAGAGGATCATGGCTTTAAAGAGATATTCTTAAAATATCAAGCTCTCATTGAGGCCTCATTCAGACATCCGTATCCACATGTACGTGTTAATGCTAATGCTATTCACATGCCTGTGGATTTTCATGGACTATGTGTCTGTGCAAAACTCACGGAGACATGTCTGTTTTTTCTTCCAATATCACAGATGAAAAAGACCTATACAAGTCTATGGGTCCATGAAGAACATAGACAGCCCACGGATGGCATCATGGTGCTGTCCGAGATTAAAGGGGTTGTCCAGTACTTTATATTACCCCCCCCCCCAATGTGTCTCCCCGAGACCCCTAAGGATTTTTGTAATTACCTACCGTTGCAGATAATGCCTGTGAGTGGCGCTATCACTGGCCGCTCACAGGCATCACGTGACCCCCGCCGATGTCGCTGGCAGCAGCCGGGGGTCTCTGTCTTCCACGTTCCAGGTGGATGCCAGACTGTGGGCGGGGTTACCCCCCCCCACATCACACCCGGCATCCACCGCACGCTCTGCCTCTCCCCATTCATTGGGAAAGCGCGGTAGATGCTGCGAGTGACGCGTGGGGAGGAGGTGTAACCCTGCCCACAACCCAGCAGCCACCGTAGGGACCCCAGCGCTGAGTCACGCCTCACTTGTCGTGACATCAGCGTGGGGTCACGTGATGCCTGTGAGCGGCCACCGATAGCGAAGCTCACAGGCATTATCAGCAAAGTCTTAGGGGCCCCGGGGGGATACATTGGGGGGGGAGTAATATAAAGTACTGGACAACTTCTTTAACATTACAAAGCATAGGAGAAACTTTATAACATATTTATCCATACGAGAAGAACACTGATAACACAATGATGGTAAAAATGGACACACTGATACCATTTTTTCACATACCTGTTTAAACCTGTACATGTGAATGAGGCCTTCTGCTGATCACTGAAGAGCCCCATTCTCAGCATCGCTAAAAGTCCCATCGGTCAGACCTCCTGCATTCAGAAAGTTATCTCCTAACCCTTTACAGCAGTGGTTCTCAACTCCAGTCCTCAGGACCCACCAACAGGCCATGTTTTCAGGATTTCCTTAGTATTGCACAGCTGATAATTGCATCACCTGCACAGGCAATAATTCCATCAGCTGTGCAATACTAAGGAAATCCTGAAAACATGATCTGTTGGTGGGTCCTGAGGACTGGAGTTGGGGAACACTGCTGTAAAGGGACTGTCAGTACAGAAGGACTGTTCAAATCAAGTACAGGCGCTCGGTGCACCGTGGTGGGGCCAAGCAGTTCAGTGCATCTTTCCATCTACTTTTTGGAACCGGATTTTCCAATTTTGACTATGAAGCTACACAGCTACTATGCAAAGAAACACTGAAAGCTATAGAACTTGTGGCTCATTCATATAAGAGAATCAGGCACAGTTTCACCAGTTTGGTCAGTGTCAGTTTTTATCATTAGAGTTTGGCCTGAGCTTCAGTTTCTTCATCTTTTTCCATCAAACAGACCTGGAAAACTGGACAGCGCTCAGATGGCAATTAATTGTTGGCCGATTTTTTTTTTTTCACTGACCCATGGATGTGCATTGTTAATTTTGACCTGACACTCAGATAACTATCGTACTATCGTACATTTTGCCACGATTTTCCGTCTCTCAAACAATCACAGATATGTGAATGGCCCCATTCACTCTTCTAGGTACAAGTCGTATCTGGAAATAACACAAATAGGACTCGTACACAAAAAATGTCCGTCTGAATGAGCCCTTAGTGTTAGTGCAGGTTGCAGTGGTGACGGGTATACTTGCAGCTCTCATAATCTCAATATATCAGTGATGCAATCATCATCTTCCAGAATTCAGGAGAGGACCTACTCCCTCTGGTCTTACCTGTGGAAGCAGCGGTTGGATTACATGAACCCTCTGTACAGAGCAGATCACAGTCAGACCCAAGGAACTCTGAGACCACACACCACTCCATGCCACTTCAGGTAAGAGGTTATTCTGATTCCTCCTCTGCACTGAATAAAGCAGCAGAACTCTAACACACCATATACTTATCATTCATATATAGAAACATCAACCCTAACTTTACAGGTGAAAGAAGCGGGGTGACGTATCATGAGCCCAATGTGTCCTTCAGTGGTGAAATCCAAGGCCCAACACTCTTCCCACTTGTAACCATGGTCTACATTTAGGGGTTGCGTCAGAGCTCACTCGTCAGTTCTATCTTCTGCCTGGCACAAATCAATTCACTTTAGACAGATTTACTGACATCTATGACAGCTTGTGACACGGTGATTCATTTTGCACATATTTAGACTGCGATAAAGTATTGATCTTTGGGGGTCAGACCGCTGGGACCCCCAACAATCCCCAGGAGGTTCTGTAGAGCAAGCTTTGAACAGAGCAGAGGGGGAGCATGTACATCTCTACTCCATTCATTCTCTGTGGAACTGACCCCTAGCGATCAATTCCTAAATCCCGTTGATAGGGGATTACTTATATACTTGGTACAACCCCTTTAATAGGGCATGCGGATGTCCCTGATCGGGAACTTTCTATATAAACGCATAATATAAAGTCGAGTTTGGGTCAGGAGACCTGAAGCCAGTCTTTGCATTGAAGCATACTCAGACCGCAAAACACACGTGTGAATCCAGGCAAAAGCTGTTTTTTTTTGTTTGCCTGTACAAAACAGACCAATTTTGCAAGTGTGTTAGATCCAATTTTCGGGCATATTTAGTCCACATGTCCGTTTTTATCAATGGTTTTGCTGACGCGCCCCTGGGCCTGTGTCGCGCTGCGCTGCGCACGCGGGAGCTTACCCGGAGCCGGATCTGTTTAGGGTTGTAGTCTCGTGGCGGTGACCCGGTCCGTGCCCAGGGAGTCAAACTGGACGGCAGTCTGTTAGCGGTAGAAAATGGTTGATGACTACGCCACCCGTTGAATGCAGCCAGGGGGCTGCTGCTGCAGGGCAGACCGCTGAGGCCGGTGGAAGGACGGTGCAGCGTGATAGTATAACCCCCAACGGGAGGGGTATGGCCTCAGGGCAGCCGACGTGGATGATGGGGGTAGCAGGAACCACTCAGAGACGGCATGGTAGCGTTCAGGGTCTTTACTGGTAACAACGATAGACCCTCCCGGAGTACTTGCTAGCGAACGGGGCCTGGTCAGTCCTTGAGCAGATGGGATCTCCCCTGGCCAGGCGTAGTTGTAGGCCTCCCAAGCTGACTGTACTCTTCTGGCTACCTTGCTAGAAGCTGATGTAAGTAGCCCACGTCCCTGAGTGTACCGTGTGGTGCTCACCCGTATGGCCGGTGACTCGGGGCCTTCTAATGGCTTCCGCTCCACGATGGCGGTGCTGGTCCCACGCGTGTGACCGGGCCTTCGGGCTTCTGGGCCAGGGGACCTGAAATTCCCTGCCTGACGGATTCTGCTGCTGGGTAGAAGTTAGTCCCCACAGCCTCGGACTCCGGGTCCGGTAAAGAATCTTCTTAGTCAGGGCGAGCTCTTTAGCTGCCAGCCCCTGACTTCTTGTGACTCTGCTGCTTCCTATGCTGCTCTTGTCTCTACTCTTCCTGGACTCCAGGCTCAGGCCCCTGGACAGGGCCTGCCTGTGGAGCAGAGCCCATAGAGCAGCTCTGCTCCCTGTCTTCTCCTCTCAGAACTCCCTACCCTGCCTCAGCCCCAGGTTTATACAGGGGAAGTTCTTCCCCTCCCAAGGCTGGGCAGGAGGTGTGGCATGCACAGGATCCCTGACCAAAGGACCTCCCACCTGCTCTCAGACGTAACATTACATTACTGTGGAAAACCAGACCCCTGGGGTGCAACATTCCCCCCTAGTGAAATTTAGTACTCCGGGACTAAACATTTTTTTTGTAACATAACAAAGTATAAACAATAACATTACAATAACGAAACACATAAAGCTGGTCACGGCGTGTCCGTAACCGGGTGCAGTCTTTGAAAAGAGCAAGGTGTCCATTTCACCAAAACAGGGAGACGTAACCAGGTAGGGGTCTGTCCTACCCCGAGTCCTTAACAGTCTTTTAGTCCATCCTGGGTTACGCTCCACTAACTGTACAAAGGATTCCCGGTAAATCCACCAAGGACTCCTATCAATAACTGGAAACACATAATATTTACAAGATATGGCCGCTCTCAGTCCTCGGCCAGTGGGGATAAGGATTGGCTGCTCACAGTCCTCAGCCTGTGGGGAGATGGGATGGCTGCTCACAGTCCTCAGCCTGGTTAAGGATAGGGGACACACGGGAACAGTTCACACTTGTCCCAACGGGGACCATATTTTAATTAGCAACACAAGTACCCCTACGGGTAACTATGTACAGTTCCACTTTACCGTACTTCAGTAACGGCATCCTCCTGCTCCTTCTTGTGTGTAGGCTTCAGACCCGTCCGGGTCCTCTTGGCTTTCCTCGAATTGGTAGTACTGCAGCTCCTCCTTGGTTAACGTGGAGGGCGTACAGTCCTTTTGCACCTGGGGAGTTCAGGCCTTGCGACCAGGCGTGGAGAGGGTCGCCGTTGATGACGCCCGGGGTCAGAGGGTGCAACTTTGGGCCTGGGCGCGGGCTGGTGGTGGTAGTGCCCAGGGCTGGAGGGCTTGGCCGCAGGGCTTGTTGCGGGGGCTGGAGCAGGTCGGTGTCTGCAGCGCCCGGAATCGGCAGCTCCACCAGGGGGCCCGGGAGCAGGCTGACGCTGGCAGCGTCCGGGACAGGGAGACTCCTCTTACCTGCTCCCGCGACCGCTCCTGCGTCACGCGTCTTCTCCCGGCGCTGGTCGGGGCCGGCGACGACTGGGGCACTGCCGATGCTGGGCAGCTTAGTCTGCTGCCGGTCCGCCATCTTGCTGTCCGTTCCTGGTGTCCTCCTCCCCCCTAGTGGACCGTGGCCTACCTTGCGATGATCCTGTTCCGTAGGCCGCGGCTCCGCAGTGGATCGTCAGGGTTGAGGACCTTCCGTCGCGCTCCTGTGACGTCGGCGTCTGCTGGGCTCCTTCCAGGACCTTACGCAACGTCCGGACGTGAGGCGGGGCTTCAGTTCTCGCGCGCTTTCGGAGTCCACGCCCCTCTTCTTCCCGCGCGGCGTCCTCAAGATGGCGTCCAATGGCGGGAAAACTCCACGGATGGCGGGAAGAAGGCTGAAGATGGCGCCGGATGGCGGGAAACTTCACAGATGGCGGGAATCTTCACCACTGGTAAGTTTGAACAGTCTTTGCTTTTCAGGCACGCAGTACCCGGTGGTTGCGGGCACGTGATCCTGCCGACTACGCCAAAGTTGACGCGCCCCTGGGCCTGTGTCGCGCTGCGCTGCGCACGCGGGAGCTTACCCGGAGCCGGATCTGTTTAGGGTTGTAGTCTCGTGGCGGTGACCCGGTCCGTGCCCAGGGAGTCAAACTGGACGGCAGTCTGTTAGCGGTAGAAAATGGTTGATGACTACGCCACCCGTTGAATGCAGCCAGGGGGCTGCTGCTGCAGGGCAGACCGCTGAGGCCGGTGGAAGGACGGTGCAGCGTGATAGTATAACCCCCAACGGGAGGGGTATGGCCTCAGGGCAGCCGACGTGGATGATGGGGGTAGCAGGAACCACTCAGAGACGGCATGGTAGCGTTCAGGGTCTTTACTGGTAACAACGATAGACCCTCCCGGAGTACTTGCTAGCGAACGGGGCCTGGTCAGTCCTTGAGCAGATGGGATCTCCCCTGGCCAGGCGTAGTTGTAGGCCTCCCAAGCTGACTGTACTCTTCTGGCTACCTTGCTAGAAGCTGATGTAAGTAGCCCACGTCCCTGAGTGTACCGTGTGGTGCTCACCCGTATGGCCGGTGACTCGGGGCCTTCTAATGGCTTCCGCTCCACGATGGCGGTGCTGGTCCCACGCGTGTGACCGGGCCTTCGGGCTTCTGGGCCAGGGGACCTGAAATTCCCTGCCTGACGGATTCTGCTGCTGGGTAGAAGTTAGTCCCCACAGCCTCGGACTCCGGGTCCGGTAAAGAATCTTCTTAGTCAGGGCGAGCTCTTTAGCTGCCAGCCCCTGACTTCTTGTGACTCTGCTGCTTCCTATGCTGCTCTTGTCTCTACTCTTCCTGGACTCCAGGCTCAGGCCCCTGGACAGGGCCTGCCTGTGGAGCAGAGCCCATAGAGCAGCTCTGCTCCCTGTCTTCTCCTCTCAGAACTCCCTACCCTGCCTCAGCCCCAGGTTTATACAGGGGAAGTTCTTCCCCTCCCAAGGCTGGGCAGGAGGTGTGGCATGCACAGGATCCCTGACCAAAGGACCTCCCACCTGCTCTCAGACGTAACATTACATTACTGTGGAAAACCAGACCCCTGGGGTGCCACATTGCCATATGCAAAAACAACGTGACAGAGGTTTCCCAAGCTTCTTCAAGTACCCAGTCAGTGAAAATGAAGAATAGCAGTAGGATGCAACTTGGATGTCGGCAAATAAGGTCAATGTAGGGGATGTCTCTGTTTATATACAGACCATCAGTCAGCAAAATAACAGAACGGACATGTGAATAGTGTAAGGATAGGATGTGTCAGTGTGCTGTCCGAGTAATGAGGCCCAACTTGCCACCACATATTTTCACTAATCTGAAGTCACCAGCCATAGATCAGCCACTGAGGGACTCATTAGGACTCGCTCACATTGCCACGTAACACGGCCGAGTGGTAGTGCTATGTGATGTTTTATCGGATAGCACTCGGACCAATAATATACTATGTTATCCGAGTGCAGTCTGATGTACGTGCACAGAGACAATGGAGAAGATGGAAAAATTAAGTCCTCCATCTTCTCCACACCTGTGCTGCAATTCTTCCATGCGAGAAAATTGGATCACACTCAGAGTTAAAGCAGAGTGTCATTAGTATAATCGGCCCAATTCTCTGGCATGGGAGAATATACAGCATTGTGAGCTAGCCCTTCATGTGTGTACCATGAGCTAGCACGTCTTAAGAACATATATCATGAGAATTGCTCGATGATAATCTTCTGTACTTGTGCATATACTAACTCTTCAAACTTATTTTTCACCATGGAAGGTTTTGGAGGGGCCTCTATAACCGATTTGAGAAAGGAATGCACCCTCGCCAGTCAGTCACTGATTTTCTACAGGCAGTAAAAGAAGAGACGCAGCAGCAGGAGGAGGAAATGGAGTTCATGGAGAAGGTGTGGTAGAAATACTGAAAATCCAGCTTCCTGGCCTATATGTTTTTGATGTTTATACCTCCGCTTAGGTTTCAGTGTAAACCAATTCAGCTTTTAATGGTGACTGAGAAACAATTTTAAATGATTATATATAAAAACCCTGCACAAGATAAAAAAGAGGCAATCATTTTTAGCCGATGCCCTACGTCTTTGGTGTTCTCCAACACAATAACTGGAAGAGAGCACCATTAAAGGGAATCTGTTACCAGGTTTTTGCTACCCATCTGAGTGCAGCGCAATATAGGGGCAGAGGCCCTGATTCCAACAATCTGTCACTTACTGGGCTACCTGCTGTCATTTTGATAAAATTACTGTGTTATCTGCAGCAGACCCCGCCCACATCACTGATTGACAGTTCTCTGACTGCTGAGCTCTGTATAACCCTGCCCACACCACTGATTGGCCACTTTGTGTATACTAGATTTGCAGAAAGCTGCCAATCAGTGATGGGGGCAGGGTTGTACAGAGCTTATGAATATGTAGGACTACCTGGCAGCAGGTTTACTAGTCCCCAATGATAATCTGCTTGCTGATAAAATAGTGATTTTATAAAAACTACAGCAATCAGACCATTAAGTGACACATCACTGTAACCAGGGTCTCTACCTTGTGTCTTTTCAATGTCAGTAATGCCTGAGCACTGTGGCGTTATGGCTTTCTTATGGCACCAGAGAAGTTTGTTCATTGGTATAAAGTTTTCAAGTAAAGGTTCATTTAGGCAGGCCAATAATTGGGTTAGGGAGCGTTCCCTCATTCCCAACTGTTGGCTGCCTAAACAGGCCATCAAACATCCAATGGAGGGGCAAAGCATTCATTGGTGTGATAATTTTTGAGCACGTTTAAAAATTATCATTAGCAGCACATTGTCCTGCGTAAACGAGAAATGTGCTGACGATAACATAAGTGCGGCCGGCCTTACTAAACAGACCATTAAACCACTGCTGATCGACTTGCATGTAGAGGTTACATTAACATGCCCTAACCCAATGTAACTTTTGCTCTTGCCTAACAATTTTTCCTTTAGAGATTAACAAAACTGGAAACTCGAGAGTCAAATGAAACCTACAAGAATCTCAATGACCAGCCAAAAATCCACAACTTCCAGATATGCATCACCAAACACTCTCCGGCTAATACGCCCCAAGATTACAGCACCAACCTGAAGCTGTTTCCCTCTCGTAGTTCATCCCAAGGTGAGGAGGACTCGGCCCTGATCCTAACCCAGGACCATTTGAAGAGCTCGGACCCCGACCTGTCGGCTAACAGTGACCAGGAATCTGGGGTGGAGGACTTGAGCTGCCGGTCTCCGAGTGGTGGAGACTCGTTACCCAGCGAGGACAGTGGGAAGGATCCCGATTCAGATGAAGCAGTGTTCCTGACTGCTTAGAGGTCTTATTAACCACTTGCTATTATATTAGTGCTTCTATTTATTTATAGGGAGTGATGTAAGCTGGGAGGGATATACTGGGGGAAAAAAAAACATATCGACTTTGTTCACATGTATCAGTGGTAGTTTGTGCAGCGGAGACCAGATACTAATGTCCTATATAGTCGGTCTGATCCAGGCAATTGAACGACTGACAATTGGAAAAGTGCATACACAGGTTGACGAAACAATGACGGGGACACAATGATCGCTAATAATCTGGTATCCTGTTATCAGCAGCACGTCTCCTGTTTACACTGAGTAATGTGCTGCCGTTAAGAATTTTAATGAATGCATAAAATGTATCGCACCCAATGAAACGGTGCTTTCCTAGTTTGTCTGCCGATTGTGGTCCTGGTTAGATGGGCCAATAATCGTATGTTGAAATGATTCCTATGAGCGCTCGTTCATCGTTTATTGGCTCTACGCCTTAAGTGCGTGTCTGCAGCCTCCGGGAATATTCAGAAACAGTTATCTTTTTTTAAGAGCCAACCTTATAATGCATTTTGTTTCCTTTCATGATTTCAAACCACATGTCCGTGGAGCATGAATCCTGTCCCAATATATTTGTATATTTAAGGTTTGTCATTGACAAAGGTGCCCTGTACTGGAAATATGGACACTTACATCGTTTTCGGGTTTAGGTCCACTGTGTGAAAGATCTGAATGTGCTTTGCTTCTGTGTAAGTTGCTGGTAGACTAATGGTGGTCATCCAGGATCTGACATTGGGTATTAATTCCCTACCTCCTAGTTATGTTAGGCATGACTATCACATGTAAGGTTCTTGCCACCTGGCCGAGAAAAGTTCGAAAAAAAGGACGCAAGCATAAACTGTTTGGCCTGTGACCACAGCAATTTACAGTAAAACAATGTGATTTTCGTCACATGATTAAAACCATGACCCAATGTCTATGGCTGAATAATCCCTTAAAGACTAATGTTTTGTGCTATGGTATACCATCGGTCCGATCTTCTGTAACTTTATACTGTTTCCACATAGACTGCCAATGAAACAAAACTTCAGAATCTCATTTGGAGACTTTAAAGGGGCTGTCCAAGACTTTATTGAAGGCCTATACTTGATCATCAATGTCTGATTGATAGTGCATGCTGTAGCTGTTCCTGTGTCAACGGTGACCAGAAATGCTCAGGTGCCGAGCTCTGTTGACGGAGTACTACATATCGGCCACCCATTCAAATCATTAGGGGGCAGATGTGTAGTACGCAGCCGCAGCCACTATTCCCTCCACAGAGCTCCGCAGTGCAGCTCCGCTAATGAGCACCCCAATTGATCAAACATTGATGCCTTATCTTAAAGAGGTGGTCACTACATTGTATAATGCCCCCATCAAATTACACCTTTTAAATACCTGCAGCCGGGGTCACGTGATGCAGACTGAGAAGTCAGCAATAGCGCCACCCACAGGTACATATGGAAGCAGGAGGTATTTACAAAAACATTTATTTAGTTAACATGTGTAAATCGATGGGGTCATTATACAATGTAGTGGACCACCTCTTTAAAGAAAGGCCATCAATGTTAAAGTCCGGGACAACCCCTTTAATTATTAATCGGTATCGGTACAGATCTATTAGACTTTTCAGAACTTCAAAATAGGTCCATCCTTCAAACAGATGCCAAAAAGTACAGTATGTTGCAAACTTTAATGGAAGCATTCCTGTATGAATACAATATTGGAGGAAATAAAGAAAAAAAAACAAAAAGCTTTGGCACTTTTATGTAGGTCTCCAGAATATAGTGGGGAGAGACTTTCTTATTGACTTATATAAGCGAGGTAGAGCAGTAACCCCAAAGAAATTGAAAAATCAGCTGTGGTCCCTATAGGATGGCCCTACACATTGCATTTCCCATCACTTTTTTGAGAATACATTGGGGTGGAAAAATAAGATACAAATAAAGCAGATAATAAGAATTTATAGTCCAGAATTTACTGGTCACTTTTGTATTTCTGTAGGAATTCCAGCTCTGTACGTTGCAGATATCCGGCCCATCAGCGGATTAGCGGGGTCCCGCGTACTTGAATCCTTGCATGTTATCTGGGGGCTAAGAGCCATAGGGTTCTCTCTAAGTGCTTCCGACACTGGTTTTCAGAAAACGTACTGATCCTTTTATATTCGTGCTGCACGGTAGTTACATGTGGGGTCTCAGCGTCACATTACTGGGCTAGTACTAATATGGTAAGAGTCAATGTTGTGTAGTATCCCCCCGCCATCCTTTACGTGTCTGCCTGCTGCATAGCGGACGTCTGCCATCTTGAATGCTCATTGAAGCTGCTATTAGTTTTTTTTGTAAATTGCATGGATAATCTTACCAGAATAATCGTTCTCACTTCTTGACTTGTCTGCTCATTGTGACCAATATCATATTGGTTTTCTAGACGAGTTTACAAGCGCTTGTAGTGCTACAATACAAGAACAAAGCTACTAGATGTAATAGGAAGATCATCATAAAATGACCGTCCCTCCCAACTGCAGATTCCAAAATCTTCTGAAGATGCAGCTTATAAGTGAGGTCCGTGATAGTCAGAAGCAGCGTCTTCTTCCCATGATCTGTGCCTGGGGTGGTAGCCCAGCGATGTAGGGGCTGAGCCGCAGTAACAGACATGGGGCCGTGTCTGCGGGGGAAGGTGGGGAATAGAGTTTTCATTTTCTAATCCAGGACAACCCTTTTAAAAGTAGAACTCCCAAAAACAATGAAAGGGAAAGCCTCTTAAAGGGACACTAATCCTCGAAATGAATGAGGGCAAAAAATAGAGCAGCTCTTACTTTTGTCCAGTCTCAACATGATCCTAAAAGAGATGGGGCCAGAGTCATCAAGAGCGGCGCTGTTCACATTGGTCTTGATGAGGAGGTGTGCTGGAGTCAGACAGATGCTCACGGTTCATGAAAAGGTGCATGCTTCTTCCTGAATTGAGAACGCACCGTGGGTCAATAAACAAATATGCAACATGGGAATGAGATTTTGTGGCTATTTATGGTACAAAGAATTAAAAAAAAAAATTCTGCACAAGCGCTGTGTGTGAGCAAACCCCAACGGTGGAGCCGCAGGTCTTTTGGGAGTTCTCCTTGATTGCAAAGAGTTTTGTGTGTTTTTTTTATATATATTATTTATGGTTTATTTATTGATGCCATCATTGCTTATTTTTGTGACGAGTATAATAAAATCATGATCTATTTTTTTATTTTGTGTTGCATATTTTGGCTGTAATTTATATGCAGAAATTGATTTTTGTTTTAAGATATTTTAAAATATGTTGTCAAGCAATATTACCCTAATTGTGACTATATCAGTACAAAGTACGTATGTAAAGTAGTTTATTCCGTAATGTGCAATTAGAATATTTTTGTAAACTCCCTTGTGTTGTGTGTGTGCTGGTGTGTATAGATTAGATTGGGCCGCTGTCCTTTACGGACATAGCATTAGAGTCATTTATGCTGCACTTATAGAAGATGCTAAAGAATTACACTACAGTTTTTTTAATACAATTTTCTTTTCTTTTTTAAAGCAATACTTTACTCACCCTCTCTGGGTCTAATGCAGAGTGTCAGCTATTTGTCACATTGACAGCGCTGCAGCCAGTCAGTGAGTTCAGTGACTCTGAGCAAGTAGTGCCGTTAACTCGGGCAAAGCTGCTGATCTCAGTTATTGGTTGCAGCGCTGTCGACGTGAGGCCAAAGGACAGTAACAGACACTGGGAGCAGTGGCAGAGACCCTGTGCTGGACCCAAGGAAGGTGACTAGTGCACAGTTACAAAAAAAAAACAGCTGCACCAACGGGTTAAAGGAAAATCCCTTTAACCCTCAACTGGTGAGGTGGGGGTCGCCACACCCCAGGGAATTTTTGTTCGGCTGCCATTCATTGAAAAATGCTGGTATGAGGATACGTGTCTCACTAGCTTCCATCCATTTGTGGGTGTCAAAAATTTGTTACACTCATATGCAATCAATCGCCAATAAGAAAACGATTAAAACAAACGTGATCTTCGCATTTTCTGTAAAAATAAGAGATTTCTAAACACTGGGGTATAGGAAACCCCACCTCACCAGTTGCGTGACATAAACCCCACCTCACCAGTCGAGGGTTAATGAACCAGATAATCTGGCACAGATCAGCAATGGAATGGGGAATTTTACAAGATCAGAAGCAAGAAACTGAGCAGAAAATTAGGAAATTACCCTGATAACATTTTGAATTAGCAGCTTGTTTTTGGGCTCTATATACCAATCCAAGGGAGGTTTGTATACTTTATGACGGACATGTAATAATTCAGAATATTTGATGATTTGGAATTTATTAGATCCCCCAGGTGAATTACCCCAATACTATAAAATGGACATAAATGACACATAAATCTGTGCGGTTACAAAGTAACATTGACGCTCCTCCCCAACTCCCCGTACAGAATGACATGCCCTCGGGTCAGGAGTGTCTACAGCTTCATAGAAATATATAAAGCAGTCACGTTAGGGTCGGGAAAGTCCGTGCATGGACTGATTACCACGGACGTCTGAATGAGTCTTTATTGACTAATAAAGTCACTATTGATCACAGGGGTTAAAACGGTCAGGATTGGAGTTCATCTCCAATGTTGACCTTTGTGTAATATATACAACTCACACCTCCTGCACATGGAACAGGCATAGATTCTGGGTATGAACAATGGGCGCCCTACACTATCCACCCTAAACATGGGGAAGATGGCAGTAAAGAGTAAAAGACGGTTGTCTGGGACTTGACTCTTTTCATAAGATAGGTCATCAGCGTGTGATTAAAACAGAAATGTAGAAATTTTTTGCAAATTTATTTAGAAAACAAAAACTGAAATATCACATGGTCATAATGTAGCACCCTGAGGATTCGGCTGCTACAGGGGTATTGCACCTCAACCCAGAGGTGTGATATTCCACTCCCGGGTAAGGATGGAGTGTGGAACTGAGCTCGGTAGGCTGCATGCACTACACACATCCCATTTCCGAGGAACAGGCCGACGGTACTCCCACTTAGAAATGTGCAGGTACGACCGAGTCTGTTCCTGGCTGGAGTGGGAGGGGGGTGGTACATCCCAAGTAGTGTAGGGGCAGATAGGGGGAGCAGCCTGGGTAAAGATAGGAGCTCATTGGGTGCTGGTCACCTGAGCTCACACATAGAGGGTGTATATAAGGTGGGCACCATCAAAGAACAGGGTCAGTCTGCTGTAGAGGAGGAGTGAGTCAGCCTTTTGCAAAGAGTCTGTTGGAGAGCAGAAGAGCAGAGCAGAGAAGCCTGAGCCAGAGTGAGAGAGGAGAAGAAAGAGAGACCCAGAGGGGGAAACAGAAGAGAGGACTCTGAGACCCCAAATCCAATCCACGGGTGAAGAGTCGGCATCAGGGTACCGGAACCCAAGCTGGTGGGGGCAAAAACACACCCCAGCCAGAGACCGGAGGCCGTGGGCAGCGTCTGCCACGGCCACCCACCACATCCACCCCGAAGGCATACCACGTGGAGGGTCAGGGAACCCAAGGCCAAGGGTCTCCCAACAGAAGGCCCGAGGGAGCTGGACCTGGGTGGATCACTAGTGGGGACGGCCAGAGAAAGGACAGAAGGAGAGCTCAGGGTCACGCTCCGGACTCGCTTGGGGGTTGGCTGGATCCAGGACCTGGTGGATGCAGCACGGCTCGGGAGGTCACTTGAAGCTGGAGTGACCGGAACATCAGCAGTGAGTAAATACCCTTAACTGCATAACCCGACTCTGTCTTCCTTTAACATCTATGCTGCACCACCACAACCCCCATCCTCTGCACCTGACCCCCTGAGGCTATACCCCACCCGTTGGGGGTTATACCATCAAAAGCTGCACCTACACCATCAGCCTCAGCGGACCCTGCTGCAGCGGCGGCCATAGTGACCGCAATACAACGGGTGGCGTAGTCGACATTAAGAACTTATTAACATCTGTAGGACTGCCACATACAACTGAGTTTGACACCCTGGGCACGGACCGGGTCACAGCCACTCGGAAGACTACAACTCCCATCTGATCCGGCTCCGGATATTCCCCCTAAAGAATATGGCCCAGGGGGCGCGTCAACTTTGGCGTAGTCGGCAGGATTACGTGCCCACAACAACCGGGTACTGCGTGCCTGAAGAAAAGTGCAAGTTTACCTCAGAAAGAAGTCTCCCGCCGGTTCCGGAGGGTCCACGCCATCGGACCCCATCACAGGTCGTTTCCCGCCGATTGTCCGCCATTTCCAGCTTGTTCCCGCCATCTGCAGAGTTTCCCGCCACTGGGCGACGCTTCCCGCCAAATCCGAAGATTTCCCGCCTTGGAAGAGCAGCGGACGCCATTATGGGCGTGCCAAAGGAGGGCAAGAGGCCGCCTCCCATCGTGGGCCAGGACAGAAAATGGCGCCAAAAGTGGAAACCGCCCCCACCAACAGAGACTGTGATGCTGGAGGTGTCTGTCAGCGTGAAAGAACTACCCCTGGAGCTGACAGTCACCGAGTTGCCCCGGGACCGCCCTCGAAGTGGGAGGAGACGAAAGAAAAGAACGAAGATGGGTGCCGCCTGGAGCAGTCTGGAGCGAGCGCACCCGGAGGCAAGAAGTCTGGAGAAGAGTAGCAGAGAAGCTCACCCGGAGATGTCCAGAGAGCAGAGCAGCACCGGCCCGCTGGCCAGGAGCCTGCCGGAAGAAGAGCAGAGCAGCACCGACCCGTTGGTCAGGAGCCTGCTGGACACCACGACCCCACTAGGCCTAGTGGAGGTCCTTGCACAGCTCCCCCGAGACCGGGAGTGTGCACAGACTGCCCTGGAGGGCCTCGCACGGAGGATGGCCCGGGTACAGCGAGAGACATTGGCGGAGTGGAGCCGGGAGATGGCCCAGCAAACCAAGACCCGGAGCACGCCAGCCGAGATGAGGAAGCAGACCGCCTCTGAGGATGGCGCGGGAGGACCCAAGGCCGGAGACGGCGCCGAGGAGGGAGCCGAACGCATGGAGGCAGGTAAAGGGGACGCCTATACCCCAAGCCGTGACACCGCTTACCTGCCCCAGCTCCCCGTCGCAGAGCCCGAAAGTCCCCCTGCTGTGCCCGAAAACGCCATGTCACCGACGCAGACTAGGCCCCAACCGGAAGCCGCCGCCGCGACCCCTGTGACGTCACACGCCTCGACCCCGAGCGTGACCAAGCAGGAAGTACCACCAGCCTGGTCGCAGGGCCTAGAATTCCCGGGCGTCGCATCACCAACAGCGCCCCCTACCTCCGCGGAGCCTCCGGCCTGGTCGCAAGGCCAGGTAGCCCAGGGCGCCGCCGTATTAACGGTGCCCTTCACCTTCCAGGTGCCCCAGGCCTGGCCGCAAGGCCTGGGCAACCCGGGCGCCACCACCACCGCGCCCGCACCCGTAAAACCAAGGGTGCCGCGTCTGGGAGAGGACTTGTTTGCCCAGCACACGTGGCCGGACGGGCAGCCTTTCATCTGGCCCCAGAAGTATTACGAACTGGAGCACCAGAGGAGGGTTGGGGCCATGTGTGCACCCCTGATTCCGGCTCCGAAGCCCGTAATAAGGATCTCGCCCCCGCTAGCGGAAGCGCAGTTTGAGTGGGACCCCACCGGAGAAGATCTAATGGGGTTCACTCAGGAAACCAGGGCAGCTGCAGCGGAGCGTGCTGAGTGCTGCCGCCAACAGCTCGAGGAGTTTGCGAGGGAGCGGAGAGAGAGGCGGGTCCGGGAACAACAGGCCCAAATAAGGAGCGCCGAGCAAAAGAGCCGGACCAGGAGGGACCCCCGTGCAGCGCACAGTCCCCGTACCACCGGGACTGTAATAAAGTTTAACCAGCAGCACGGGTGGGGCTTCATCAGAGACAACAACACCCCCGGCGACGTCTTTGTCACGCGCAGAGACGTGAAGTCCCATCTGCCGGAGGGGCACAGAGGTCGTGACCTCTACATCGGAGACGAGGTCACCTTTACCCGGCACAAGTGTGCCAAAGGACCTTACGCCCTCCACGTACACCGCCTGACGGAGGAGGAGTTGCAGTGCGAGGAGGAGGAGCAAGAGGACCCGGACGGGTCTGAAGTTACAACCAGTTATAAGCAAAGAGCAGGAGGAAGACGCCGTTGAGTGCGGCAGAGCAGTGATGTAAATAGTTACCCGATCGGGGTATAAAGAAACTGTTGCTACATATATATAGTCCCCGTTGGGACCAGCTGAGTGAACTGTTTACCCGTTAACCCCTTAATCCCACAGGCTGAGGACTGTGAGCAGCCATTCCCTTCCCTCTACCTGGCCGAGGACTGATAGCGGCCAACTTCCCCTGTATATAGTTGCGCTTTCTAAAGCGCCCCCTACCGGTTTTATAGGAAAACCAGTTTTCCAGAGAGACTGTCGCACTTTACCCGGTCACACGTTGCACAGTGACCGGAGGAGGAGCCAGAGGCGACGAGAATGTTTTATATTGATATATATATATATAATGTTTTATATGTTTTATATGTTTATGCAAAAATTTGTATGTTTTGGTGTTATGTCTTACAGCCCGAGGACGTGCTGTGATTTACCAGGGGGGAATGTAGCACCCTGAGGATTCGGCTGCTACAGGGGTATTGCACCTCAACCCAGAGGTGTGATATTCCACTCCCGGGTAAGGATGGAGTGTGGAACTGAGCTCGGTAGGCTGCATGCACTACACACATCCCATTTCCGAGGAACAGGCCGACGGTACTCCCACTTAGAAATGTGCAGGTACGACCGAGTCTGTTCCTGGCTGGAGTGGGAGGGGGGTGGTACATCCCAAGTAGTGTAGGGGCAGATAGGGGGAGCAGCCTGGGTAAAGATAGGAGCTCATTGGGTGCTGGTCACCTGAGCTCACACATAGAGGGTGTATATAAGGTGGGCACCATCAAAGAACAGGGTCAGTCTGCTGTAGAGGAGGAGTGAGTCAGCCTTTTGCAAAGAGTCTGTTGGAGAGCAGAAGAGCAGAGCAGAGAAGCCTGAGCCAGAGTGAGAGAGGAGAAGAAAGAGAGACCCAGAGGGGGAAACAGAAGAGAGGACTCTGAGACCCCAAATCCAATCCACGGGTGAAGAGTCGGCATCAGGGTACCGGAACCCAAGCTGGTGGGGGCAAAAACACACCCCAGCCAGAGACCGGAGGCCGTGGGCAGCGTCTGCCACGGCCACCCACCACATCCACCCCGAAGGCATACCACGTGGAGGGTCAGGGAACCCAAGGCCAAGGGTCTCCCAACAGAAGGCCCGAGGGAGCTGGACCTGGGTGGATCACTAGTGGGGACGGCCAGAGAAAGGACAGAAGGAGAGCTCAGGGTCACGCTCCGGACTCGCTTGGGGGTTGGCTGGATCCAGGACCTGGTGGATGCAGCACGGCTCGGGAGGTCACTTGAAGCTGGAGTGACCGGAACATCAGCAGTGAGTAAATACCCTTAACTGCATAACCCGACTCTGTCTTCCTTTAACATCTATGCTGCACCACCACAACCCCCATCCTCTGCACCTGACCCCCTGAGGCTATACCCCACCCGTTGGGGGTTATACCATCAAAAGCTGCACCTACACCATCAGCCTCAGCGGACCCTGCTGCAGCGGCGGCCATAGTGACCGCAATACAACGGGTGGCGTAGTCGACATTAAGAACTTATTAACATCTGTAGGACTGCCACATACAACTGAGTTTGACACCCTGGGCACGGACCGGGTCACAGCCACTCGGAAGACTACAACTCCCATCTGATCCGGCTCCGGATATTCCCCCTAAAGAATATGGCCCAGGGGGCGCGTCAATAAGTATTCAGACCCTTTGCTCAGACACTTATATTTAAGTCACATGCTGTCCATTTCCTTGTGATCCTCCTTGAGATGGTTCTACTCCTTCATTGGAGTCCAGCTGTGTTTAATTAAACTGATAGGACTTGATTTGGAAAGGCACACACCTGTCTATATAAGACCTCAAAGCTCACAGTGCATGTCAGACCAAATGAGAATCATGAGCTCAAAGGAACTGCCCAAGGAGCTCAGAGACAGAATTGTGGCAAGGCACAGATCTGGCCAAGGTTACAAAAGAATTTATGCATTACTCAAGGGTCCTAAGAGCACAGTGGCCTCCATAATCCTTAAATGGAAGAAGTTTGGCACCACTAGAAGTCTTCCTAGACCTGGCTGTCCAGCCAAACTGAGCAATTGTGGGAGAATAGCCTTGGTGAGAGAGGTAAAGAAGAACCCCAAAATCACTGTGGCTGAGCTCCAGAGATGCAGTAGGGAGATAGGAGAAAGTTCCACAAAGTCAACTATCACTGCAGCTCTCCACCAGTCGGGCCTTTATGGCAGAGTGGCCCAATGGAAGTCTCTCCTCAGTGCAAGACACTGAAAGCCCGCATAGAGTTTGCTCAAAAACACATGAAGGACTCCCAGACTATGAAAAATAAAATTCTCTGGTCTGATGAGACGAAGATAGAATTTTTTGATGATAATTCTAAGCGGTATGTGTGGAGAAAACCAAGCACTGCTCATCACCTGCCCAATACAATCCCAACAGTGAAACATGATGGAGGCAGCATCATGCTATGGGGGTGTTTTTCAGCTGCAGGGACAGGACAACTGGTTGCAATTGAAGGAAACATGAATGCAGTCAAGTACAGAGATATCCTGGATGAAAACTTCTTCCAGAGTGCTCTGGACCTCCAGCTTGGCCGAAGGTTCACCGTCCAACAAGACAATGACCCTAAGCACAAAGCTAAAATAACAAAGGAGTGGCTTCAGAACAACTCTGTGACCATTCTTGACTGGCCCAGCCAGAGCCCTGACCTAAACCCAATTGAGCATCTCTGGAGAGACCTGAAAATGGCTGTCCACCAACGTTCACCATCCAACCTGACGGAACTGGAGAGGATCTGCAAGGAAGAATGGCAGTGGATCCCCAAATCCAGCTGTGAAAAACTTGTTGCATCATTCCCAAGAAGACTCACGGCTGTACTAGCTCAAAAGGGTGCTTCTACTCAATACTGAGCAAAGGGTGTGAATACTTATGCCCGTGTGATATTTCAGGTTTTCTTTTTTAATAAATTTGCAAAAATTTCTACATTTCTGTTTTTTTTCACTCAAGATGGGGTGCAGAGTGGACATTAATGAGAAAAAAATGAACTTTTTAGAATTCACCAAATGGCTGCAATGAAACAGAGTAAACAATTTAAAGGGGTCTGAATACTTTCCGTACCCACTAATTTTTTTAATTGTCAATAGGTAGCTCTCATTAAAGGCAATAAATCAATATCAAATAATTGTTAGCGAAAGTTCAGCAAAAGGAAGCAGCCACAAGTTTATTGCTACGGCTTGTGCTCAGTGTATTTCCATCATATGGTCCATGGGCATCGAGTACAGCAACACGCTGTCATTTCTGAAAGGCACTGTATGTACAGAAGCGTGAAATGACGTCAGGAATGAGTAATTCACAAATCATTCATTTACTGAGTAAAAGGCTCAATTCACAGAAATGAAGTATTTAATATAAACCATTCCAATATGGGTAACAGAAAGTAACAAATATTAGAAGTATCCTACAGCAGATACAGAGCTGAGTCGATGCGAAATGAACAATAGGAGTTAAATTGATGAGGTGCACCTTTGGTCAAAATCAGAGGCTTCGTGTCCCGTTTGCAACAGGCTTGACCTTAAATGTTGCCGAAAGGCAACAAAGGATGACCTTTTGTTGCAAACGGGACACAAGATGGCCGACTTTTGTTGCCGGAATGCTACATCTGTTGCATTTGGGCAACAGGCTTGACCTTGATACATTGGAACTGGACTAAAGAGTCAATATGGTAGTATGACCTTCTGTACTATAGTAATATATAGGGACTGATGGGGGAAATTTGTTTTTTGGCATTTGGGACGCTTACGCACGCGGTGGGATGCGCTAAATTTTTTTCAGGGTTAAGGCAAAATTTTTGCTCGAAACTGCGCGCTCTGCGGCCTGAAATATCGCTCCTGAGGGGGTCTACGCAATAAAAATGCAAAAAAATGTAACATTAGGGTTGGCTAAATCACTTACCTGATTGACCAATAGCCAGCCCTCATTGACTTTTTTGTTGACATTGTGTGTTCTGAGGAAACTCCACCGGGTGGCAATGTTGTCCAACTTTTTAATTTTTTATTTTAGGATTGTAAAAACACCAGATGGCAATGTTTCTCTTTCTAATGTGCACGCAAGCATGAGAGCTGGCTGCTGGTTGTCCTGGATTATCTGCATCCAGCCCTCATATTGGGCATATAATGTATATAGCCAACTCTCAATTTTTTTTTGCTTTAATAACACTAAGGCTATGTAACCACGATGCAGAAATGAAGCATTTTGTTCACGGCTGCCTCTAGCCAGCCCCCCAATTTTTTTTTTCTTTAATAACACAAACACCATGAGGGCTGGCTATCGTGTGTCCACGGCTGCCTCTAGTCAGCACCCCAATTTTTTTTTTCTTTAATAACACAAACACCATGAGGGCTGGCTATCGTGTGTTCACGGCTGCCTCTAGCCAGCCCCCCAATTTTTTTTTTTCTTTAATAACACAAACACCATGAGGGCTGGCTATCGTGTATCCACGGCTACCTCTAGCCAGCCCCCCAATTTTTTTTTTCTTTAATAACACAAGCACCATGAGGGCTGGCTATCGTGTGTCCACGGCTGCCTCTAGCCAGCCCCCCAATTTTTTTTTTTCTTTAATAACACAAACACCATGAGGGCTGGCTATCGTGTGTCCACAGCTGCCTCTAGCCAGCCCCCCAATTTTTTTTTTCTTCAATAACACAAACACCATGAGGGCTGGCTATCGTGTGTTCACGGCTGCCTCTAGCCAGCCCCCCAATTTTTTTTTTTCTTTAATAACACAAACACCATGAGGGCTGGCTATCGTGTGTCCACGGCTGCCTCTAGCCAGCCCCCTAATTTTTTTTTTCTTTAATAACACAAACACCATGAGGGCTGGCTATCGTGTGTCCACAGCTGCCTCTAGCCAGCCCCCCAATTTTTTTTTTCTTTAATAACACAAACACCATGAGGGCTGGCTATCGTGTGTTCACGGCTGCCTCTAGCCAGCCCCCCAATTTTTTTTTTTCTTTAATAACACAAACACCATGAGGGCTGGCTATCGTGTATCCACGGCTACCTCTAGCCAGCCCCCCAATTTTTTTTTTCTTTAATAACACAAGCACCATGAGGGCTGGCTATCGTGTGTCCACGGCTGCCTCTAGCCAGCCCCCCAATTTTTTTTTTCTTTAATAACACAAACACCATGAGGGCTGGCTATCGTGTGTCCACGGCTGCCTCTAGCCAGCCCCCCAATTTTTTTTTTCTTTAATAACACAAACACCATGAGGGCTGACTATCGTGTGTTCACGGCTGCCTCTAGCCAGCCCCCCATTTTTTTTTTTCTTTAATAACACAAACACCATGAGGGCTGGCTATCGTGTGTCCACGGCTGCCTCTAGCCAGCCCCCCAATTTTTCTTTTCTTTAATAACACAAACACCATGAGGGCTGGCTATCGTGTGTTCACGGCTGCCTCTAGCCAGCCCCCCAATTTTTTTTTTCTTTAATAACACAAACACCATGAGGGCTGGCTATCGTGTGTCCACGGCTGCCTCTAGCCAACCCCCCAATTTTTTTTTCTTTAATAACACAAACACCATGAGGGCTGGCTATCGTGTGTCCACGGCTGCCTCTAGCCAGCCCCCCAATTTTTGTTTTTCTTTAATAACACAAACACCATGAGGGCTGACTATTGTGTGTTCACGGCTGCCTCTAGCCAGCCCCCCAATTTTTTTTTTCTTTAATAACACAAACACCATGAGGGCTGGCTATCATGTGTCCATGGCTGCCTCTAGCCAGCCCCCCAATTTTTTTTTTCTTTAATAACACAAACACCATGAGGGCTGGCTATCGTGTGTTCACGGCTGCCTCTAGCCAGCCCCCCAATTTTTTTTTTTCTTTAATAACACAAACACCATGAGGGCTGGCTATCGTGTGTTCACGGCTGCCTCTAGCCAGCCCCCCAATTTTTTTTTTCTTTAATAACACAAACACCATGAGGGCTGGCTATCGTGTATCCACGGCTACCTCTAGCCAGCCCCCCAGTTTTTTTTTTCTTTAATAACACAAGCACCATGAGGCCTGGCTATCGTGTGTTCACGGCTGCCTCTAGCCAGCCCCCCAATTTTTTTTTTCTTTAATAACACAAACACCATTAGGGCTGGCTATCGTGTGTCCACGGCTGCCTCTAGCCAGCCACCCAAATATTTTTTTTCTTTAATAACACAAACACCATGAGGGCTGGCTATCGTGTGTTCACGGCTGCCTCTAGCCAGCCCCCTAATTTTTTTTTTCTTTAATAACACAAACACCATGAGGACTGGCTATCGTGTGTCCACGGCTGCCTCTAGCCAGCCCCCCAATTTTTTTTTTTCTTTAATAACACAAACACCATGAGGGCTGGCTATCGTGTGTTCACGGCTGCCTCTAGCCAGCCCCCCAATTTTTTTTTTCTTTAATAACACAAACACCATGAGGGCTGGCTATCGTGTATCCACGGCTACCTCTAGCCAGCCCCCCAATTTTTTTTTTCTTTAATAACACAAGCACCATGAGGGCTGGCTATCGTGTGTCCACGTCTGCCTCTAGCCAGCCCCCCAATTTTTTTTTTCTTTAATAACACAAACACCATGAGGGCTGGCTATCATGTGTCCACGGCTGCCTCTAGCCAGCCCCCCAATTTTTTTTTTCTTTAATAACACAAACACCATGAGGGCTGGCTATCGTGTGTTCACGGCTGCCTCTAGCCAGCCCCCCAATTTTTTTTTTCTTTAATAACACAAACACCATGAGGGCTGGCTATCGTGTGTTCACGGCTGCCTCTAGCCAGCCCCCCAATTTTTTTTTTCTTTAATAACACAAACACCATGAGGGCTCGCTATCATGTGTCCAGGGCTGCCTCTAGCCAGCCCCCCAATTTTTTTTTTCTTTAATAACACAAACACCATGAGGGCTGGCTATCGTGTGTTCACGGCTGCCTCTAGCCAGCCCCCCAATTTTTTTTTTCTTTAATAACACAAACACCATGAGGGCTGGCTATCGTGTGTCCACGGCTGCCTCTAGCCAGCCCCCCAATTTTTTTTTTTTCTTTAATAACACAAACACCATGAGGGCTGGCTATCGTGTGTTCACGGCTGCCTCTAGCCAGCCCCCCAATTTTTTTTTTCTTTAATAACACAAACACCATGAGGGCTGGCTATCGTGTGTCCACGGCTGCCTCTAGCCAACCCCCAAATTTTTTTTTCTTTAATAACACAAACACCATGAGGGCTGGCTATCGTGTGTCCACGGCTGCCTCTAGCCAGCCCCCCAATTTTTGTTTTTCTTTAATAACACAAACACCATGAGGGCTGGCTATCGTGTGTTCACGGCTGCCTCTAGCCAGCCCCCCAATTTTTTTTTCTTTAATAACACAAACACCATGAGGGCAGGCTATCATGTGTCCATGGCTGCCTTTAGCCAGCACCCCAATTTTTTTTTTCTTTAATAGCACAAACACCATGAGGGCTGGCTATCGTGTGTTCACGGCTGCCTCTAGCCAGCCCCCCAATTATTTTTTTTTCTTTAATAACACAAACACCATGAGGGCTGGCTATCGTGTGTTCACGGCTGCCTCTAGCCAGCCCCCCAATTTTTTTTTTTCTTTAATAACACAAACACCATGAGGGCTGGCTATCGTGTATCCACGGCTACCTCTAGCCAGCCCCCCAATTTTTTTTTCTTTAATAACACAAGCACCATGAGGCCTGGCTATCGTGTGTCCACGGCTGCCTCTAGCCAGCCCCCCAATTTTTTTTTTCTTTAATAACACAAACACCATGAGGACTGGCTATCGTGTGTTCACGGCTGCCTCTAGCCAGCCCCCCAATTTTTTTTTTCTTTAATAACACAAACACCATGAGGGCTGGCTATCGTGTGTCCACGGCTGCCTCTAGCCAGCCCCCCAATTTTTTTTTTCTTTAATAACACAAACACCATGAGGGCTGGCTATCGTGTGTCCACGGCTGCCTCTAGCCAGCCCTCAAATTTTTTTTTTCTTTAATAACACAAACACCATGATGGCTGGCTATGAGGAAGGGAGCTATGTCCTTGTAAAGTTAGCTTGTTGTCATGTGGAAAAGAGTTTGAGGGGATTGTGGCCCTGTGGAAATGCTTGTGGCCCGGCAGAAGGAGCCAGTGGTCCTGTGGAGAGAGCTGATGGGGTTGAGGCCCTGTGGAAAGGCCTGTGACCCTGTATAGGGGTCCGTTGCCCTGTGGAGAGAGCTGTAGGGGCTCGTGCCCTATGGAAATGACTATGGCCATGTAGACAGGCCTTCTGGCCTTGAAGAGGGGGCTTGTGCCTTGCAGACGGGCCTTGTGTCTCTGTGGAGAGAGCTAAAGGGGGCAGTGGCGGTGCAGAAAGTGCATTTCGCCCTGTTGATGGGAGCTATGGCCCGGTAAAGAGAGCTTGTTGTCCTGTGGAGAAGAGATGGAGGGGCTTGTGGCACTGTGGAAAGGCCTGTGGCCCAGTAGGAGCCTGTGGTCCTGTGGAGACAGCTGAAGGGGTTGAGGCCCTGTGGAAAGGCCTGTGACCCTGTATAGGGGTCTGTGGCCCCGCAGAGGGTGCATGTGGCGATGTAAAGAGAGCTGGAGGGAGTTGTGGCTTGAGGAAAAGGCCATGTGGAGTGGGCTGGAAAGGCCTGTGGAAGGCTCTGGAGTAAGATTTGGGCCTATGAAGTCCTTTGCAGTAAACAACATGCAACATGATTGCCTGTGGAGAGAGCTGGAGGGGCTTGTGGCACCGTGGAAAGGCCTGTGGCCCAGTAGGAGCCTGTGGTCCTGTGGAGAGAGCTGAAAGTGTTGTGGCCCTGTGGAAAGGCCTGTGACCCTGTATAGGGGTCCGTTGCCCTGTGGAGAGAGCTGGAGGGGCTTGTGCCCTATGGAAATGACTATGGCCATGTAGAAAGGCCTTTTGGCCTTGAAGAGGGGGCTTGTGCCCTGCAGACGGGCCTTGTGTCTCTGTGGAGAGAGCTAAAGGGGGCTGTGGCCATGCAGAAAGTGCATTTGGCCCTGTGGAGGGGAGCTATGGCCCGGTAAAGAGAGCTTGTTGTCGTGTGGAGAAGAGTTGGAGGGGATTGTGGCCCTGGGGAAAGGCCTGTGACCCTGTATAGGGGTCCGTTGCCCTGTGGAGAGAGCTGGAGGGGCTCGTGCCCTATGGAAATTACTATGGCCATGTAGAAAGGCCTTTTGGCCTTGAAGAGGGGGCTTGTGCCCTGCAGACGGGCCTTGTGACTCTGTGGAGAGAGCTGTTGGGAGTTGTGGCCGTGTGGAAAGTGCATTTGGCCCTGTGGAGGTGAGCTATGGCCCTGTAAAGAGAGCTTCTTTTCCTGTGGAGAGAGCTGAAGGGTGTTGTGGCCCTGTGGAAATGTCTGTGGCCCTATGGATAGGCCCTTTAGCCTTGTGGAAGGGGCTGTGGCCCTCTGGTGAGAGCTGGAAGGAATTGTGGGCTGTGGAAAAGTCTGTGGTCCTGTGGAGAGAGCTGAAGGGATTGAGTTCCTGTGGAAAGGCCTGTGACCCTGTATAGGGGTCTGTGGCCCCGCAGAGGGGCATGTGGCGATGTAAAGAGAGCTGGAGGGAGTTGTGGCCTGCGGAAAAGGCCATGTGGAGCGGGCTGGAGGGGCCTGTGGAAGGGTCTGAAGTAAGAATTGGGCCTATGAAGTCCTTTTGCGGTAAACAACATGAAACATGATTGCCTGTGGAGAGAGCTGGAGGGACTTGTAGCACTGTGGAAAGGCCTGTGGCCGGGCTGGAGCCTGTGGTCCTGTGGAAGAGCTGAAGGTGTTGTGGCCCTGTGGAAAGGCCTGTGACCCTGTATAGCGGTCCGTTGCCCTGTGGAGAGAGCTGGAGGGGCTCGTGCCCTATGGAAATGACTATGGCCATGTAGAAAGGCCTTTTGGCCTTGAAGAGGGGGCTTGTGCCCTGCAGACGGGCCTTGTGTCTCTGTGGAGAGAGCTAAAGGGGGCTGTGGCCGTGCAGAAAGTGCATTTGGCCCTGTGGAGGGGAGCTATGGCCCGGTAAAGAGAGCTTGTTGTCCTGTGGAGAAGAGTTGGAGGGGATTGTGGCCCTGTGGAATAGCCTGTGACCCTGTATAGGGGTCTGTGGCCCCGCAGAGGGGCATGTGGCGATGTAAAGAGAGCTGGAGGGAGTTGTGGCCTGCGGAAAAGGCCATGTGGAGCGGGCTGGAGGGGCCTGTGGAAGGGTCTAAAGTAAGATTTGGGCCTATGAAGTCCTTTTGCGGTAAACAACATGCAACATGATTGCCTGTGGAGAGAGCTGGAGGGACTCGTAGCACTGTGGAAAGGCCTGTGGCCGGGTAGGAGCCTGTGGTCCTGTGGAGAGAGCTGAATGTGTTGTGGCCCTGTGGAAAGGATTTTTAAGCGCAGCAGAAACGCTGCGTAAAAATCTACAGCATGGGCATTAACATTGCGGAATGCCACTGAGTACCATGGGGTGCAGATTATCAAGTGTTTCACAAGCGTTTCCGCTGCGTAAATTACGCAACATATACGCTTGTAAATCGCTACGTGGGCACGCAGCCTGAGGCTGTGTTCACACACCACCCGGTCCGGAGGAGAAGTGATGTCACAGAGGTGGAAGAAGAATCCTGTTCCTCCTCCCCTTTGTGACATGTCTGCCAGCCCCCATTTCATTTTGTAATGTATTACTATACAGTACGAAATCAAAATTAAATAAATACAGATGTATTAAAAATAATAAAGAATTAATACTTACCCTTTCAGACGCCTTTTCGGTCTATCCGGTGCAGAGCCAAAGCCACGTCCTGAGCGACAGGACCTTCCATGATGTCACATGAAGGTCCTGTCGGTTGGTATTTGGCCTTGGTTCTGCACCGGATAGGCCTAAAAGGCATCGGAAAGGGTAAGTATTAATTCTATTGTGATGTCATAATACCCCACAACTACTAGTATAGGCAAAAAAGTGACACATTTATTCCATTTTATTTATTGAAAGAAATTAGGCTTAAACCAAAAATGACATGATGGCGGATTGCCTGTAAAGATGCCTTCTTTTTAATGTATTGATCTTCATGGAATAAAGTAAAATTCATCATATGGAAACCGGTGCCAGCATTCCTTTTTTCATGTTTGGCTTCCAGGCGGTGGCCTACCGCCACTGAGCACCTGACCGGATCCACTGATTGGAAGGAGGGGGGAGCTTTCTATTTCCCAATTTTCTCATTTGGCTCCAAAAATAACATGTAAATCAAGAAAACTGGTATAAAGGAGCATGGCATAGGTGACATTTCTTTGCCAGCATTCAACCTGTGTAAAGAAAAAAAAGAATATTAAACAGTGCAGTATACTATATCAGGTTCCTTTACTCGAGCTGACCAATGGTCAATAGGTCACTCAAATGAGTCCTTTTAACTGATTAAAGAGGGGTGGAGGGGGCTGTGGCCCTGATGAAAGAGCTGAAATGGGTTGTAGCCTTGTAGAAGGAGCCTGTGGTCCTGTGGAGAGAGCTGGAGGGGGCTATTGCCTTGGGGAAATGCCTATGGCCCTGTGGAAGGGACCTGTGGCCCTTTGAAAAAGGACTTTGGCCTTGTGGAGGGGGCTGTTTCCTTGTAAAGGGAGCCTCTGTCCTTTTTGAGAGAGAGAGAGGGGGTTGTGGCCTTATGGAAAGGCTTATTGCATAGTGAAAGGGCCCTGTTGCCCTGTGGAGAGAGGTAAAGGTGGTTGTGGCCCTGTGTAAATGCCTGTACACCTGTAGAAGGAGCCTGTGGCCCTGTTGAGAGTACCAGAGGGGGTTGTGGCCCTATTTAAAGGCCAGTAGCCCTGTAGAAAGGCCCCTTGGCCTTGATGAAGGGGCTTGTGCCCTGCAGACGAGCCCCGTGACTCTGTGGAGAGAGCTGGAGGGGATTTTGGCCGTGTGGAAAGTGCATTTGGCCCTGTGGAGGGGAGCTATAGCCCTGTAAAGAGAGCTAGTTGTCCTGTGTAGAGAGTTGGAGGGGATTGTGGCCCTGTGGAAATGCTTGTGGCCCGGCAGAAGGAGCCAGTGGTCCTGTGGAGAGAGCTGAAGGGGTTGAGGCCCTGTGGAAAGGCCTGTGACCCTGTATAGGGGTCCGTTGCCCTGTGGAGAGAGCTGGAGGGGCTTGTGGCCCTGTGGAAATGCTTGTGGCCCGGCAGAAGGAGCCAGTGGTCCTGTGGAGAGAGCTGAAGGGGTTGAGGCCCTGTGGAAAGGCCTGTGACCCCGTATAGGGGTCTGTGGCCCCGCAGAGGGTGCATGTGGCGATGTAAAGAGAGCTGGAGGGAGTTGTGGCCTGAGGAAAAGGCCATGTGGAGTGGGCTGGAAAGGCCTGTGGAAGGCTCTGGAGTAAGATTTGGGCCTATGAAGTCCTTTGCAGTAAACAACATGCAACATGATTGCCTGTGGAGAGAGCTGGAGGGGCTTGTGGCACCGTGGAAAGGCCTGTGGCCCAGTAGGAGCCTGTGGTCCTGTGGAGAGAGCTGAAAGTGTTGTGGCCCTGTGGAAAGGCCTGTGACCCTGTATAGGGGTCGGTTGCCCTGTGGAGAGAGCTGGAGGGGCTTGTGCCCTATGGAAATGACTATGGCCATGTAGAAAGGCCTTTTGGCCTTGAAGAAGGGGCTTGTGCCCTGCAGACGGGCCTTGTGTCTCTGTGGAGAGAGCTAAAGGGGGCTGTGGCCATGCAGAAAGTGCATTTGGCCCTGTGGAGGGGAGCTATGGCCCGGTAAAGAGAGCTTGTTGTCGTGTGGAGAAGAGTTGGAGGGGATTGTGGCCCTGGGGAAAGGCCTGTGACCCTGTATAGGGGTCCGTTGCCCTGTGGAGAGAGCTGGAGGGGCTCGTGCCCTATGGAAATGACTATGGCCATGTAGAAAGGCCTTTTGGCCTTGAAGAGGGGGCTTGTGCCCTGCAGACGGGCCTTGTGTCTCTGTGGAGAGAGCTAAAGGGGGCTGTGGCCGTGCAGAAAGTGCATTTGGCCCTGTGGAGGGGAGCTATGGCCCGGTAAAGAGAGCTTGTTGTCCTGTGGAGAAGAGTTGGAGGGGATTGTGGCCCTGTGGAATGGCCTGTGACCCTGTATAGGGGTCTGTGGCCCCGCAGAGGGGCATGTGGCGATGTAAAGAGAGCTGGAGGGAGTTGTGGCCTGCGGAAAAGGCCATGTGGAGCGGGCTGGAGGGGCCTGTGGAAGGGTCTAAAGTAAGATTTGGGCCTATGAAGTCCTTTTGCGGTAAACAACATGCAACATGATTGCCTGTGGAGAGAGCTGGAGGGACTCGTAGCACTGTGGAAAGGCCTGTGGCCGGGTAGGAGCCTGTGGTCCTGTGGAGAGAGCTGAATGTGTTGTGGCCCTGTGGAAAGGATTTTTAAGCGCAGCAGAAACGCTGCGTAAAAATCTACAGCATGGGCATTAACATTGCGGAATGCCACTGAGTACCATGGGGTGCAGATTATCAAGTGTTTCACAAGCGTTTCCGCTGCGTAAATTACGCAACATATACGCTTGTAAATCGCTACGTGGGCACGCAGCCTGAGGTGAGGATACGGGAACACGTGCGCGACATTAGCGCTGCTAAGCCGGTGGCCGATCCACGTGAACTAAAAACTATCCCACGGCACTTTCAGCGAATACATAATTGTGACCCTAAATCGTTGAAAGTGCGTGGGATCGATGCCTTGCATCTTGGTTCTCGTGGTGGTGATTGGACCAAGATCCTTGGTCAAATAGAGACCAAATGGATCATACGTCTAAAAACCATGTCTCCTCTGGGCCTCAATGAGACACTTAGTTTCGCCCCATTTTTGTGATATTCATTCCTCCATGGACCGTTCTCCGCCTCAGATGCCATATTATTATATTTTATTACTTTTGTCGCCCTAATTGTTTGTTTGGTTTTATCATTGTTTTTTTAATATAACCTGGTGTGTGTGTTTTTTCCACCCTATTTATTATTTATTATTTCCTTTCCTTTTTTCTTTCTATTTTATTTTTTTTTTTCTTATTAAGATACAGCCCATCTAAGAAAACCATTTGTGACCCACGTGCCGACTAAAGTTGAACTCTATGGGACCGATGTCACACATCGGAATCTGGACACTTGTCATATATGCAACAGCACTGTCTGTTTTAATGTAACTTTGTGTATTTGATTGAAGCATTTTATGCTCTATTCTGTTGTATTATACCTATGATGTGTGATGTCCCTCCCCTTATGCTTCGGTCTCTATCTGTACTTCGGGGTTTGCTTTTCTTCTTTTTGGTGGCAATCTCTACTTCTGTGCTCAGCTTGCGGTGCGCATGCGCCGGACGCACGCAGTTCTCTGCCTGGGCACGGCCGTCTTGTTCCCTGCCGCACACTTCCGGAGCACACACCAGGTGCTTCCGCTGTGTGCGTTGCCGGGTGACGGACGCTGCCCACGCCGACGATGCCTGGCGTCCGGCGCATGCGCCGCTTTGGGGCTGATCACTTCCGGTCTTCCGGTCACGTGACCTACGACGCGGTCACGTGACCTGCTCATTAGCCTTTAAAAAGGTCCTGATCTTCTACCAATACATGCCTCTTGAGAAAGCCCTATCTATAGGGGCGAAACGCGCGTCGAGGCTCTAATTAGGGCCATTTGGTATCCCTGTCTCTCCTGGTCCTTGGCCTGACTCTTATTTTTACTTTATCTTGGTGTTTTTGGTAAGCGATATTTTGATACTCATATCGACATTGTATATTGATCCATACACATGTATGTGGCTGTGCATTTGCATGATGTGTATCATTTTCTTCTGTGCTTGTCAACCCTTTCCTCCTCTTGTTTGAGGAAACTTTTTTCATAGAATATATATTTGTATTTATATGATTATGTGCTGCAACTTTGTAATTAGTATTACTCTATGTCGCCACTTGTTGTGGCCATTTTCTACATTTGATATCCAATAAAGCTATATTGTTTTTATGCCCACATGTACTCTATTTCTCCTATTGTTATATTTATATTGAGTAGGCTTGTGGTAACTACTAGCCATGCATTTTTTCATTGGCGTTTTTGCCACGATTATTTAAAATGAAGGCCCTCCTATGTATATTGTGTTCACACACCACCCGGTCCGGAGGAGAAGTGATGTCACAGAGGTGGAAGAAGAATCCTGTTCCTCCTCCCCTTTGTGACATGTCTGCCAGCCCCCATTTCATTTTGTAATGTATTACTATACAGTACGAAATCAAAATTAAATAAATACAGATGTATTAAAAATAATAAAGAATTAATACTTACCCTTTCAGACGCCTTTTCGGTCTATCCGGTGCAGAGCCAAAGCCACGTCCTGAGCGACAGGACCTTCCATGATGTCACATGAAGGTCCTGTCGGTTGGTATTTGGCCTTGGTTCTGCACCGGATAGCCCTAAAAGACATCGGAAAGGGTAAGTATTAATTCTATTGTGATGTCATAATACCCCACAACTACTAGTATAGGCAAAAAAGTGACACATTTATTCCATTTTATTTATTGAAAGAAATTAGGCTTAAACCAAAAATGACATGATGGCGGATTGCCTGTAAAGATGCCTTCTTTTTAATGTATTGATCTTCATGGAATAAAGTAAAATTCATCATATGGAAACCGGTGCCAGCATTCCTTTTTTCATGTTTGGCTTCCAGGCGGTGGCCTACCGCCACTGAGCACCTGACCGGATCCACTGATTGGAAGGAGGGGGGAGCTTTCTATTTCCCAATTTTCTCATTTGGCTCCAAAAATAACATGTCAATCAAGAAAACTGGTATAAAGGAGCATGGCATAGGTGACATTTCTTTGCCAGCATTCAACCTGTGTAAAGAAAAAAAAAGAATATTAAACAGTGCAGTATACTATATCAGGTTCCTTTACTCGAGCTGACCAATGGTCAATAGGTCACTCAAATGAGTCCTTTTAACTGATTAAAGAGGGGTGGAGGGGGCTGTGGCCCTGATGAAAGAGCTGAAATGGGTTGTAGCCTTGTAGAAGGAGCCTGTGGTCCTGTGGAGAGAGCTGGAGGGGGCTATTGCCTTGGGGAAATGCCTATGGCCCTGTGGAAGGGACCTGTGGCCCTTTGAAAAAGGACTTTGGCCTTGTGGAGGGGGCTGTTTCCTTGTAAAGGGAGCCTCTGTCCTTTTTGAGAGAGAGAGAGGGGGTTGTGGCCTTATGGAAAGGCTTATTGCATAGTGAAAGGGCCCTGTTGCCCTGTGGAGAGAGGTAAAGGTGGTTGTGGCCCTGTGTAAATGCCTGTACACCTGTAGAAGGAGCCTGTGGCCCTATTGAGAGTACCAGAGGGGGTTGTGGCCCTATTTAAAGGCCAGTAGCCCTGTAGAAAGGCCCCTTGGCCTTGATGAAGGGGCTTGTGCCCTGCAGACGAGCCCCGTGACTCTGTGGAGAGAGCTGGAGGGGATTTTGGCCGTGTGGAAAGTGCATTTGGCCCTGTGGAGGGGAGCTATAGCCCTGTAAAGAGAGCTAGTTGTCCTGTGTAGAGAGTTGGAGGGGATTGTGGCCCTGTGGAAATGCTTGTGGCCCGGCAGAAGGAGCCAGTGGTCCTGTGGAGAGAGCTGAAGGGGTTGAGGCCCTGTGGAAAGGCCTGTGACCCTGTATAGAGGTCCGTTGCCCTGTGGAGAGAGCTGGAGGGGCTTGTGGCACTGTGGAAAGGCCTGTGGCCGAGTAGGAGCCTGTGGTCCTGTGGAGAGAGCTCAAAGTGTTGTGGCCCTGTGGAAAGGCCTGTGACCCTGTATAGGGGTCCGTTGCCCTGTGGAGAGAGCTGGAGGGGCTTGTGCCCTATGGAAATGACTATGGCCATGTAGAAAGGCCTTTTGGCCTTGAAGAGGGGGCTATTGCCCTGCAGACGGGCCTTGTGTCTCTGTGGAGAGAGCTAAAGGGGGCTGTGGCCGTGCATTTGGCCCTGTGGAGGGGAGCTATGGCCCGGTAAAGAGAGCTTGTTGTCGTGTGGAGAAGAGTTGGAGGGGATTGTGGCCCTGGGGAAAGGCCTGTGACCCTGTATAGGGGTCCGTTGCCCTGTGGAGAGAGCTGGAGGGGCTCGTGCCCTATGGAAATGACTATGGCCATGTAGAAAGGCCTTTTGGCCTTGAAGAGGGGGCTTGTGCCCTGCAGACGGGCCTTGTGACTCTGTGGAGAGAGCTGTTGGGAGTTGTGGCCGTGTGGAAAGTGCATTTGGCCCTGTGGAGGTGAGCTATGGCCCTGTAAAGAGAGCTTCTTTTCCTGTGGAGAGAGCTGGAGGGTGTTGTGGCCCTGTGGAAATGTCTGTGGCCCTATGGATAGGCCCTTTAGCCTTGTGGAAGGGGCTGTGGCCCTCTGGTGAGAGCTGGAAGGAGTTGTGGGCTGTGGAAAAGTCTGTGGTCCTGTGGAGAGAGCTGAAGGGATTGAGTTCCTGTGGAAAGGCCTGTGACCCTGTATAGGGGTCTGTGGCCCCGCAGAGGGGCATGTGGCGATGTAAAGAGAGCTGGAGGGAGTTGTGGCCTGCGGAAAAGGCCATGTGGAGCGTGCTGGAGGGGCCTGTGGAAGGCTCTGGAGTAAGATGGGGGCCTATGAAGTCCTTTGCAGTAAACATCTAAATTTTCAAGCTTCGTGTCCGATTTGCAACAGGGTTGACTCCAATGTTGCCGAACTGCAACAAAAATTGACTCTTGTTGCAAAAGTGCAACATGATTGCCTGTGGAGAGAGCTGGATGGTGCTTGTGGCACTGTGGAAAGACCTGTGGCCCGGTAGTAGCCTGTGGTCCTGTGGAGAGAGCTGAAGGTGTTGTGGCCCTGTGGAAAGGCCTGTAACCCTGTATAGGGGTCCGTTGCCCTGTGGAGAGAGCTGGAGGGGCTTGTGCCCTATGGAAATGACTATGGCCATGTAGAAAGGCCCTTTGGCCTTGAAGAGGGGGCTTGTGTCCTGCAGATGGGCCCTGTGTCTCTGTGGAGAGAGCTAAAGGGGGCTGTGGCCGTGCAGAAAGTGCATTTGGCCCTGTGGAGGGGAGCTATGGCCCTGTAAAGAGAGCTTGTTGTCCTGTGGAGAAGAGTTCGAGGGGATTGTGGCCCTGTGGAAATGCTTGTGGCCCGGCAGAAGGAGCCAGTGGTCCTGTGGAGAGAGCTGAAGGGGTTGAGGCCCTGTGGAAAGGCCTGTGACCCTGTATAGGGGTCTGTGGCCCCGCAGAGGGGCATGTGGCGATGTAAAGAGAGCTGGAGGGAGTTGTGGCCTGCGGAAAAGGCCATGTGGAGCGGGCTGGAGGGGCCTGTGGAAGGGTCTGAAGTAAGATTTGGGCCTATGAAGTCCTTTTTTCGGTAAACAACATGCAACATGATTGCCTGTGGAGAGAGCTAGAGGGACTTGTAGCACTGTGTAAAAGCCTGTGGCCGGGTAGGAGCCTGTGGTCCTGTGGAGAGAGCTGAAGGTGTTGTGGCCCTGTGGAAAGGCCTGTGACCCTGTATAGCGGTCCGTTGCCCTGTGGAGAGAGCTGGAGGGGCTCGTGCCCTATGGAAATGACTATGGCCATGCAGAAAGGCCTTTTGGCTTTGAAGAGGGGGCTTGTGCCCTGCAGACGGGCCCTGTGACTCTGTGGAGAGGGCTGTTGGGAGTTGTGGCCGTGTGGAAAGTGCATTTGGCCCTGTGGAGGTGAGCTATGGCCCTGTAAAGAGAGCTTCTTGTCCTGTGGAGAGAGCTGGAGGGTGTTGTGGCCCTGTGGAAAGGTCTGTGGCCCTATGAATAGGCCCTTTAGCCTTGTGGAAGGGGCTGTGGCCCTGTGGTGAGAGGTGGAAGGAGTTGTGGGCTGTGGAAAAGCCTGTGGTCCTGTGGAGACAGCTGAAGGGGTTGAGGCCCTGTGGAAAGGCCTGTGACCCTGTATAGGGGTCTGTGGCCCCGCAGAGGGGCATGTGGCGATGTAAAGAGAGCTGGAGGGAGTTGTGGCCTGAGGAAAAGGCCATGTGGAGCGGGCTGGAGAGGCCTGTGGAAGGCTCTGGAGTAAGATTTGGGCCTATGAAGTCCTTTGCAGTAAACAACATGCAACATGATTGCCTGTGGAGAGAACTGGAGGGGCTTGTGGCACTGTGGAAAGGCCTGTGGCCCAGTAGGAGCCTGTGGTCCTGTGGAGAGAGCTGAAGGTGTGGTGGCCCTGTGGAAAGGCCTGTGACCCTGTATAGAGGTCCGTTGCCCTGTGGAGAGAGCTGGAGGGGCTTGTGCCCTATGGAAATGACTATGGCCCTGTAGAAAGGCCTTTTGGCCTTGAAGAGGGGGCTTGTGCCCTGCAGACGGGCCTTGTGTCTCTGTGGAGAGAGCTAAAGGGGGCTGTGGCCATGCAGAAAGTGCATTTGGCCCTGTGGAGGGGAGCTATGGCCCGGTAAAGAGAGCTTGTTGTCCTGTGGAGAAGAGTTGGAGGGGATTGTGGCCCTGTGGAAAGACCTGTGACCCTGTATAGGGGTCCGTTGCCCTGTGGAGAGAGCTGGAGGGGCTCGTGCCCTATGGAAATGACTATGGCCATGTAGAAAGGCCTTTTGGCCTTGAAGAGGGGGCTTGTGCCCTGCAGACGGGCCCTGTGACTCTGTGGAGAGAGCTGTTGGGAGTTGTGGCCGTGTGGAAAGTGCTTTTGGCCCTGTGGAGGTGAGCTATGGCCCTGTAAAGAGAGCTTCTTGTCCTGTGGAGAGAGCTGGAGGGTGTTGTGGCCCTGTGGAAAGGTCTGTGGCCCTATGGATACGCCCTTTAGCCCTGTGGAAGGGGCTGTGGCCCTGTGGTGAGAGCTGGAAGGAGTTGTGGGCTGTGGAAAAGCCTGTGGTCCTGTGGAGACAGCTGAAGGGGTTGAGGCCCTGTGGAAAGGCCTGTGACCCTGTATAGGTGTCTGTGGCCCCGCTGAGGAGCATGTGGCGATGTAAAGAGAGCTGGAGGGAGTTGTGTCCTGACGAAAAGGCCATGTGGAGCGGGCTGGAGGGGCCTTTCGAAGGCTCTGGAGTAAGATTTGGGCCTATGAAGTCCTTTGCAGTAAACAACATGCAACATGATTGCCTGTGGAGAGAGCTGGAGGGGCTTGTGGCACTGTGGAAAGGCCTGTGGCCCAGTAGGAGCCTGTGGTCATGTGGAGAGAGCTGAAGGTGTTGTGGCCCTGTGGAAAGGCCTGTGACCCTGTATAGGGGTCCGTTGCCCTGTGGAGAGAGCTGGAGGGGCTCGTGCCCTATGGAAATGACTATGGCCATGTAGAAAGGCCTTTTGGCCTTGAAGAGGGGGCTTGTGCTCTGCAGACGGGCCTTGTGTCTCTGTGGAGAGAGCTAAATGGGGCTGTGTCCATGCAGAAAGTGCATTTGGCCCTGTGGAGGGGAGCTATGGCCCTGTAATGAGAGCTTGTTGTCCTGTGGAGAAGAGTTGGAGGGGATTGTGGCCCTGTGGAAATGCTTGTGGCCCGGCAGAAGGAGCCTATGGTACTGTGGAGAGAGTTGAAGGGGTTGTTTGCCCGCAGAGGGGCATGTAGTGATGTAAAGAGAGCTGGAGGGAGTTTTGCTCTGCTAAAAAAGGCCATGTGGAGTGGGCTGGAGGGGCCTGTGGAAGGCTCTGGAGTAAGATTGGGGCCTATGAAGTCTTTTGCAGTAAACAACATGCAACATGATTGCCTGTGGAAAGAGCTGGAGGGGCTTGTGGCACTGTGTAAAGGCCTGTGGCCCGGTAGGAGCCTGTGGTCCTGTGGAGAGAGCTGAAGGGGCTTGTGGCCCTGTGGAAAGGCCTGTGACCCTGTATAGTGGTCTGTTGCCCTGTGGAGAGAGCTGGAGGGGCTTGTGGCCCTGAGGAAAGGGCCTATGGCCCTGTGGAGAGAGCTGAAGGTGGGTGCGGCCCTGTGGAAAGGCCTGTGACCCTGAAGAGGGATCTGTGGCCCTTCAAATGGGCCTGTTGCCCTGTGGAGAGAGCTGGAGTGGGTTATGGCCCTGTGGAAATGCCTATGGCACTGCGGAAAGGGACCTCTGGCCCTTTGCAAAGGGTCATTGGCCTTGTGGAGTGGGCTATTGCCCTGTTGACGGGCCTGTGGCCCTGTGTGATTGTTGATAGCCTGACAAATCATCCAATAAAAACTTGCATATTTTTCAAGGATCCTGTAGCTTAAAGATGTTTCCTGACAATTCACTTTAATGTTCAGGAAGCATCCTACAGGAACAAGATTCTTAAAAAATACACAAGTGTTAAACACTGTGTAGCTTTGTGGTTACTTACCAATTAATCTTCTCTGCTGCAACTTGAGTAGTGCTTCTTACCTTTGACCTACAGGAAGAGGTGTGCATGAGAGAGAGTCATTGAGAGGCACATAGAGGCAAAGAGGGGAGCAAAGGGGCAAAGGTAGGCACATAGAGGGATGCAAAAGGTAAATAGAAGCACAGGGAGGGACAGAGAGGCACAGAGACCGATAGAGAGCCACAGATGGGCAAAGACAGAGATTGAGAGGCTCGTGAAGGCACAGAGACAAAAAAAGGCACTTTGGATGGAAAGAAAGCACCAGAGAGAGAGCATGCGAGAGAGTGGTGCAATGGGGAGAGATCAAAAGTGAGCGCCAGTGATGCACTGGAGACTGAGAGAGCACAAAAGAGAGCACTGCACTATAAAGACAGAGGAGTGCCAGAGAGCGGTGCAGTAGGGAGAAAGAGAACACATCGGAGAGTGGTGCACTGGAAAGAGAGTGAAAGAGCACCAGAGAGCATTGCACTGGAGAGAGAGAAAAAGAGAGAGACAGAAAGCAGTGTGCCAGTGTAAAAGGGCACCAGAGAGTGATGCACTGACTGGACAAATGGTCATTTTTATAGGCAGTTCTACATGTCGGGTTGCTGGACAGCTGGGGGTCATGCTTACCGTTGTTAGGGATGGTAATATATTCTGCTTCCCTAGGCCTGATTTCCAGGGACTGCACTGCTCTGACTGGCAGGAGCACTTTTATGGCTACCTGACCTTTAAATTATTATGGATTCTAGTAATACTGACAAAGCATTAGACTAAACGGCTCAGAAACCTGACGGTAGTAAATGATTGTGCCATTTGAACAGTTGTCAGAATTGTTTCATCATAGCCATAGGACTTCCACTTTATATTTATCTTTAAAATAGTTATTAAAAGGACTCTGTCACCAGGTTTTTGACATCCCATCGGACAGCAGCATAATGTAGAGATAGAAATCCTGATCCAGCAATGTTTCACTTACTGAGCTCCTTGCTGTCATTTTGATAAAATTACTGTTTTCTCTGTTGCAGATTTGGCAGCTCCCAAGTATGACTGGACTACTGGAGTAGTGCTCTAATGATAATCTCCAGATGATTTAACAGTGTTTTAATGCAAACTACACTGAGCAGCCTAGTAAGTGATATATCACTGGAATAAAGATGTCTGTGTCCACATTATGGTGCGCTCAGATGAGATGGCTAAAACCTGGTGACAGAATCCCTTTAACACTAATACAAACAGTACAAATGTTTATAATAAAGAAAATCTTCTCCCATTGCTTCGAGGGCCCCGTTCACCTGGAATTGTAGAACAACCTAGAATAGAAAAGAAACAAATAAAACATGAATTCAGAAACTTTAACAAGACCGGAACTTTAGTCTCCGAAACGCCTCATTCTTTCTTGGGAGCTGATCACTGCCGTCTTCTTAATCTCTTTAAAGGAAAGAAGGGGAATACATATGTTAAAACCGAAATGTTTATTGTTCAAGGACAATGTGAATGAGTATATTGACCAATTACCCTGGGTGTTTCCTTTTCCTCAACTGCATCCCTGTCTTCATGGACCTTGTTGTGACCCTAGGTTCGATTGGTGCTCTCCGCCTGATATAAATAATAACATTACATTTTCTGGGCACTTAGAGTGGTATAAGGATATCTTCTATCAATCCTAAAAGTTTAGGCATCGAGGTTTGTTCTGCGATGGAGATATCATCAATAAACGCCTGTAATATACCCTTCCGCATACTGTCTACAAGTGGCCGCTACTGAGAGCACTTTGCCTGGGTATAGGTGCTGAGGATGCTCAGAAGAACAAGTCATTGTCCATAACATCACAAGCTATGTACAGTTTGCCAACTCCTACTAGCTTGCTTGATTTAATAATATACCCACCTTTGAGTCTTAGTATTTAAATTTGACACACCGAGGTCCTCTGTTTCACCCTGGGCACTGTAGTCTTCAGCTTGCTGGACCATTTGCTCCTCTTCTCCATTGCTCTCTTCTGCTTCTCTTTAGGGGAGATAGAAAACAGAATATTACATTTTATCAACAATTTGGTGAAATAGATCATAACTGCTTTACAATAAATTACCTTGAGCTGCTGGGTTGAGGTTGATTTTCCGATGATTTCCCTGCTGCCAAGACCAGTGTGTATGCTTGGCAGAGGTCTCCTAACGCTTTTTCTCTGTAATTCCTCTCTGCTGTCATGTTGGAATGACTGAGATATTTGGAGAAAAGATACCTCTGTGTCTCTGTTAAATGTGACACGGTCCATGTTTCACAAGTTTTTCTTGCCACCTGACTAGAGATGGATTTAAGTTTGTACCTAGATAGCAATAGAGTAGATCATAAATACATGGCACAACATCTAATATGTAGGATTTTTAACTTTTAAGACTTACTTCTTCTGGTAGCGATGAAGGTCGGTGGATACATTATATATCTGTCTTCCTGTAGTCGATAAGAAGAATTTATCTGGACTGTCTTTTTTGGCCAGCACCCGTCTCACTTTTTTAAAGTAGATGTTAAACCACTGTAAATAAACAAAACAAAAAACAGTAAACCACTTAATAAAAATTGATTTGGGCCCTTCAATATTAAGATAAGAAAATTTGAAATAGACTAAATTAATTACTGGAGTCAATGACCGCACCAACGTGAGGGAGGGATGTGCCTAACCAGGAGAGCGAAACCTACAGACTAAAAGGGCAGTATCTCTCCTCCGCCTCAGTTGGATTTCAGAGCATGATAGGAACCACACAATCTAAATATATAGAAAAGTCACCTCACACCAAACATATGTCAGACTATAAACTGCCCACCATTCATTTAAAGTGCAGAACATCTGTGATAAGGGAGAGCATATCTGTTCCTACTGATAATGCATTCTGGATGCTGCTGCAACAAGCATTATTGTTAAGAAAATGCACTATTCTGGACACCGATACTATGGTTTAGCATCCTGGATACTGCAGGGAAATAAGGGAAAGACTCCCAACACACCTGCATGAGGATGTAGCACCAAGTTGTCCTGTAAAATCTGGTTAAAGGGAGGATCTACTAAAAGGGACAGAATGCCACTAATCCTACGGGTTGAAGTCATGACAACTAACAGATCCCTCTCTAATGTGGGTGCCATCGTAGTGACAGGAACATCTTACCTTTTCTTCTTCTTCAGTAAGCACAAAACAGGCTACTTGGTGGGCAGCAGTCTTATGGGATTTAACTCCGACAATTATTAGCTGTTCATTTTGATAGATGTGACGCATCCTCTCTGTCCACTCAGAAACCTGTGAGTCAAGACATGGGAAAGTTAGATAGACATGTGGCTTTAAATCAGGATAATGAGTAGGCTGTTACTTACCGTCATGTTTCTGACAACTCCTGGTCTTTGTAAGTGTTTTAGTATGATTAAGGCCTCAAGGTAATAGAGAATCTCCAACTGATGCACTTCATTTCGGGATCCTCCTTGGACATCCTCGATGGCTTGCAGGAAAGCTGGCTTTGCAACGGTCAGGATCTCCTGGCATTGCTGAGGTGTTTTGTCCAATTTATGCAACTCCAGGTACCTAAGAGAAAGATTAATAAATGTGACTGATAGGTGAGGCCTATTTTTAAGTCATGTATGAAAAATCCTGGCGGGAGAGAGAAAAGAGAAAAAATAATAATTGTGCATACATCTGAAAGGATAAAAATTAGCTGACATACCTTTTGCTGACAACTTCTTTTGCAACTCCCTTGGAAAATTTCTTCTGAATATCCGCAGTCACATACTGGAAATACTTCATTGCCTTGAAGAGTTTTTCATTTTTATCGCGTAAATTGGTTGCAAATAGTTGATAATGTACAAATTTCCAGACATTCTTAATGTAGTTGGTGACAGTTTGGTTGCACAGACCGAGATCTTGAAGGTTTTTGAAAAATAAATGGGCGTTTTCAATCTTTGTCGCAAAGTTGAGGCTCACACGGCGTTTGTTCATAAAGTATAAAAACCTTGACACATTTTCAACAATTTGTTTGTATCTTTCCAGCTTGCAATGGTTCTGCAAATAAGAGGAAAAACCTTTTAATATTGGATGAGACAGAGAATGGTGATCATAATAACCTGCATCTTTCATTTTGATCCTCTTGTCAACAGTCCATTTCTGGCTTGTCATCCTACAAATTTGGAAGAAAGAACAACAGGTCAGAGTAGAAACAAATTAGAACTTTGAGAAAAATACTGTGTAAGCATATACAGCATATATATAGTGACGTCCTGCCAATGGCAGTAGACTATGCAGCCGCTATGGGGCCTGTGAGTCCAGGGTTCCCTGTAACGACGCATTCATGGGGCCCTCACCCAGTGGAAGAATCTGGGGAAATGTCGGGGACCTTGACAGCTGGGGGTTCCACTCACCGTTGTCAGGGGTGGTAAACATTTCTGTGTCCCCAGGCCCGATTTCTGTGGACCCCAGTGCTCTGACTGGCAGCAGCACTTTGCTGGCTGCCTGCCCTTTATACGCAGCATCCACTGCTGAACACTGCGTATTCTGAAGTTCATCTGTGGGTAAAGCTAGTACATCATCCTCTACTGGCCCACAGATGAAAATCGTAATGGCAGTGCATTTTAGTATGCCCCGCCAAAGCTGTGTGCCCCACAGAGCTGTCTGTGTGTAGGGCACTTTTTTGGCATCCTGTTTTATGGCTGCAATGGAAGGGAAATCTATTGCCTAAAATAGGAGAAAAAATTACTTTGTAAGGGCTGTAAAGTTGTGGGATATGCTATTAATTGTCCCAGTTAAACATTATTTGTATTGTTTTTTTGCTCAATATATATATATATAAATATATATATATATATATATATATATATATATAGATATATATATATAGATATATATAGATATGTATATATATATAAAAGCATGATGAGTGAGAATGTTACACACACTAACTGACCTCGGCCTGTCTTCATCTGTTTGGCTGGTATTTTCCTCTCTTTCTCTGGTCTCTGGTTGTTGATCGGCTTCACTGTCGGATGTTTCAGAGGATGTATAGTCTTCTGCAGCTGAAAGATGCACCAATTCAGGATTTGATATGGCTCGGCGTGCCGATGTGCCAGTTGATGTAGATGGCTTCTCATCTTCAACAGTCCTGTAAATTATAAAAATCCTTAGTAATAACGTGAAGTACAATCTTGAGTAGGCCAGCAGTGTTGACAATTTTTTAAAGTGGCCTAAAAGCCAGGATGTGCTGAGGCCAAGGCAATGTTTGAGCAAGGGATTAAAGTAAATTCCTTGTATAAATTTACACTGACCTGTAGACATCATAATCCTCTGGGACAGGCGGCTCTTCCTCTGTGACGGACGGCTCTTCCACTGTGACGGGCGGCTCTTCCTCTGTGACGGACGGCTCTTCCTCTGTGACGGACGGCTCTTCCTCTGGGACGGGCGGCTCTTCCTCTGGGACGGGCGGCTCTTCCTCTGGGACGGGCGGCTCTTCCTCTGGGACGGGCGGCTCTTCCTCTGGGACGGGTGGCTCTTCCTCTGGGACGGGCAGCTCTTCCTCTGGGACGGGCGGCTCTTCCACTGTGACGGGCGGCTCTTCCTCTGGGACGGACGGCTCTTCCACTGTGACGGACGGCTCTTCCTCTGTGACGGACGGCTCTTCCTCTGGGACGGGCGGCTCTTCCTCTGGGACGGGCGGCTCTTCCACTGTGACGGGCGGCTCTTCCTCTGTGACGGACGGCTCTTCCTCTGTGACGGACAGCTCTTCCTCTGGGACGGGCGGCTCTTCCTCTGGGACGGGCGGCTCTTCCTCTGGGACGGGCGACTCCTCCTCGATGACTGTAGACATTTCCTCCTCAACAGGCAGCACTTCCTCCTCATTAGGCAGCTCTTGCTCACTGGCTGTCAGCTCCTCCTGCACAGGTGATGCCCCCTCATCTTCAACAATCCTGTAAATATAAAATACACGTGATTATTTGGCATAGTTCAGAACATATATGCAAATCTATAAAGCTTACACAAGTATGAACATCAGTATTCAAAGAATAAGATGCTAGTGGGGCATACCTGGCCATAGTTGGTTTCTCGGGTACTATAAACCCTCTGTCCTCCAGGAAGGAGATAAGATCGTCCTTTGTAGTGATCTCTGGAATCTTGTCATAAGGGATATATGTTCCTTTTGTTGCAATTGCTATCAGTGAGTTTCTAGATTCTTTCACTAGCGCATCCTTCTCCTCTTGTGTACAGCATCTAAGGCATTGTCGTGTAAGGTGCTGTGGCAGTTGAGTAAATGCTTTGTAACATAGTGGACATGTCTTCAGCATCCTGAAGCCGCTGTAAAAAAGAAAAATGGAAGATCAGGAACAATATCAGTGAGAATCTAGCTTTTCCACCCACTAATATCAACCAGCATTTTTTATGTTTCAGCAGGATAACTGGATTTCAAAAATCTGATTTTTTTTTACAACAAATACACAGCTCATGAGAAAAGGCACGTCTCATCATTGCCATAGATTTTTTTAAAAAGATGAGGGCTGGCTCTAGAGTGTATTTTGACCACCAATAGCCAGCCCTCATTTTTGGTCACAAAAACGGACAAACGTACACAATTTTTTAAGGAGCAATTGTTTAGCACAAGTTAATGCACTTTTATAGCATACTACACAAATTGTGGCAATATTGTGCACATAACACATGCGGTTTTTTATCATATGCATGTTCCTAGATCTTGCGCAAATCTGAGGTTTTGCAAGAATTATTTAGATTGACAAAGATACCGTGCAAAAAATTAATGTGGTATTGACTATGCAAATGCTTATACAGTTTTGCACATGACCGGCACTCATTTATCTGTCAAAAAGGAGAAAAAACGAGTGAGCGAGCAAGTACATATACAGTTTAAAGCCTTTTCACACTGCAAACTTTGAAAGATACAGAAAGACCGCGCCAAAAACATAAACCCTTTCTGTGACTGAGCCTGAACAATTGCAAGCCTTAACATGATGTTATAATACACTTTCACACCGCAATCCTTCCCCCTCCCCCCACCACAGTAATACAACCAAGCTAAAAAGTTTGCAGAGGTCACAGAGAGGACATCAGATTAGGCACCTGATTCCAGTACAAACTATATGAGTACAAGCATACTTATACACCTGATTCCAGTACAAGCTATATGAGTACAAGTATACTTATACACCTGATTCCAGTACAAGCTATATGAGTACAAGTATACTTATACACCTGATTCCAGTACACGCTATATGAGTACAAGTATACTTATACACCTGATTCCAGTACAAGCTCAGATGATGCTGCAGTATAGTTAGGCACCTGATCCCAATACATGCTGTATGTTAACCTCTTCTGCAAATACTCCCATGGTCTCAGTGTACCCCAGAATGCATGCTGCAATGGTGTCCAGAAAGAGTATTTCTAGAAGCAACACATACCTCTGCAGATTCATATTTCCCTCCCACTCACTATCCCACCAGGTGTACTTGACGCGCCCCCTGGGCCTGTGTCGCGCTGCGTTGCGCACGCGGGAGCTTACCCGGAGCCGGATCTGTTTAGGGTTGTAGTCTCGTGGCGGTGACCCGGTCCGTGCCCAGGGAGTCAAACTGGACGGCAGTCTGTTAGCGGTAGAAAATGGTTGATGACTACGCCACCCGTTGAATGCAGCCAGGGGGCTGCTGCTGCAGGGCAGACCGCTGAGGCCGGTGGAAGGATGGTGCAGCGTGATAGTATAACCCCCAACGGGAGGGGTATGGCCTCAGGGCAGCCGACGTGGATGATGGGGGTAGCAGGAACCACTCAGAGACGGTATGGTAGCGTTCAGGGTCTTTACTGGTAACAACGATAGACCCTCCCGGAGTACTTGCTAGCGAACGGGGCCTGGTCAGTCCTTGAGCAGATGGGATCTCCCCTGGCCAGGCGTAGTTGTAGGCCTCCCAAGCTGACTGTACTCTTCTGGCTACCTTGCTAGAAGCTGATGTAAGTAGCCCACGTCCCTGAGTGTACCGTGTGGTGCTCACCCGTATGGCCGGCGACTCGGGGCCTTCTAATGGCTTCCGCTCCACGATGGCGGTGCTGGTCCCACGCGTGTGACCGGGCCTTCGGGCTTCTGGGCCAGGGGACCTGAAATCCCCTGCCTGACGGATTCTGCTGCTGGGTAGAAGTTAGTCCCCACAGCCTCGGACTCCGGGTCCGGTAAAGAATCTTCTTAGTCAGGGCGAGCTCTTTAGCTGCCAGCCCCTGACTCCTTGTGACTCTGCTGCTTCCTATGCTGCTCTTGTCTCTACTCTTCCTGGACTCACTAACCCTGCCTCAGCCCCGGGTTTATACAGGGGAAGTTCTTCCCCTCCCAAGGCTGGGCAGGAGGTGTGGCATGCACAGGATCCCTGACCAAAGGACCTCCCACCTGCTCTCAGACGTAATATCTCTATCACTGTGACAACCAGACCCCTGGGGTGTCACACTCCCCCCTAGTGAAATTTAGTACTCCGGGACTAAACACTTTTTAGAAAAATATAACAAGGTATATCAAAGAACAATAAAATACAATAAGGAAACACAATAAGATGGTCACGGATGTCCGCAACCGGGTGCAGTCTTTGAAGAAAAGCAAAGGTGTCCATTTCACCAACACAGGGAGACGTAACCAGGTAGGGGTCTGTCCTACCCCGAGTCCTTAACAGTCTCTAGTCCATCCTGGGTTACGCTCCAACTATATACAAAGGATTCCCGGTAAATCCACCGAAGACTCCTAAAAACAACTAGAAACACAAAATTACACACAAGCAACAATAAACAGGTAAACATTGTAAAACAACTCAAACATTTAGATCCTCCAACGTGCGGGTAACTGGCCTCTAGTGGCCCTAGTGGACCTACGGAGCTGACTGTCTGGCCCTGAACTACAGGGTGTAGGAGCTGTCAAGGGTAAACTGGGCAGCTGTCTACCGGCTCTTTGTCTCACTAGGGGTACGGCAGGCTCACTATAAGCAGAGGGTGGATTCTCCTGTTCCGCTTGGGTGGAGTCTTCTGCCTCCTGGACCGGCTGCTCTTCCAGCTCTACCCGTTGCTCCGTAGGTTCTTGGGATGATGGTTGGAGGAAGGTGAGTACGGGTACCACAACTGCACCATTGACTTGAGTCCAAGACCGAGGGAAGTCCCCGAGCACGGTACTAACCATATCTTCCCTTTCTTCCACGGGTCGATGGTCTTCCTGTTCCTCCTCAGGGTTCCTCAGTTGTTCGGGGCACTTCTTCAGGTGGTCCCGGGATACAATGGCTGTGGTTTCCCCTCCGTCTTTACTGATGGTACAGACCTTCGGGTTCTCGTGGCTTGAGGGCAGTACGGTGTACGGGTCCTTCTCCCACTGGTCGTCCAACTTGTGGAGCCGTCTCTTCCTCTTCAAGACCTGCTCTCCGGGTACCAGGGGAACAGCGGGAGCATACTGGTTGTAAGTCTTCTCTTGTCTTTCCCTAGCCTGACAGAGACTTCGCTCCACGCTCTCCTGTACTTTCCGGTACTGCTGCTGCCTCTCTGTGTCCCAGTCTGTTTCTGGTGAAGTGTCCTCGGGCGTCAGGACTCCCATTTCCAGGTCAACAGGTAACTTACCAGGTCTTGCCCTCATTAGGTAAGCCGGGGTACAGTTGGTGGAACCTACCGGGATGTGGTTGTATAGGTCCACCAGATCGGGCAACTTCTCAGGCCACAGACTGCGTTCTTCCAGGGGCAACGTTTTTAGAAGATCCATTACCACCTGGTTCATTTTCTCACAAAGTCCATTAGTTTGCGGATGGTAGGGTGTCGTCCTTATCTTCCGGCAGCCATACAGATTGCAGAATTCCTGGAAGACCTCCGCTTCAAAGGCAGGTCCCTGGTCCGTCAGCACTTGGTCCGGGTACCCGTGTGGACGGCAAAAGTGCTGCTGGAAGGCTCTAGCTGCTGTTCGAGCCGTTAAGTCCTTGACGGGGACGACAACCAGAAACCGGGAGTAATGATCCACGATGGTTAACGCGTAGACGTAGCCACTTCTGCTGGGGGTCAGTTTTACATGATCCAAGGCTACCAGTTCCAACGGTTGCCGGGTGACGATGGACTGCAGGGGAGTCTTCTGGCTGGCCCGGTCCTTCCTTCTTAGATTGCACGGGCCACAGTCTCTGCACCACTTCTCGATGGTTCCCCTCATGCCTACCCAGTGGAACCGCTCGCGCAGCAGGAACTCCAGCTTTTTCCACCCGAAGTGTCCAGCTCCGTCGTGGTATGCCTCCATCACCATGGCTGCGTCTCTTCGTGGCACCACTACTTGCCAGAGTAGTTCATGCGTCCTGGAGTTAACCATTCTGCGGCACAACTTCCCCTTGTAAAGGAACAGTCGACTCTTCTCTGCCCATAGTTGTTTGGCTTCCTCTGGAGCGTCTGATTCCAGGCTAGCCTCCGGGCGAGTCAGCATCTCCTTCACCAGTCGGACGGCAGGGTCGCTGTCTTGCGTTTCCGCCCAGTTGTAGTGAGGTAAGGGGTTCAACGTAGCAGCCTGCTTACTCCTTACCCGGTGGGAATACTGGATAGTCCCATGACGGTGGAACGCAGGGAGTTCAACTTCTTCCAGTCCCTCCGGATCTTCTCCTCCGTCCGGCAGGTTGGGCATCCTGGACAGGGCGTCCGCGTTGGTATTGGAGCGCCCTGCCCGGTATTTAATTGTGAACTCGTAGTTGGACAGACGGGCCAGCCACCTCTGCTCCAGGGCACTGAGTCTTGCCGTGTCCAGGTGTGTCAGCGGGTTGTTATCCGTGTATACGGTGAACCGGGAAGAAGCGAGGTAATGCTTAAAGCGCTCGGTGACTGCCCATACCACGGCCAGGAACTCTAGCTTAAATGAGCTATAATTCTCGGGATCCCTTTCGGTGGGTCGCAGTTTTCGGCTGGCATAGGCGATTACTCGTTCTTTCCCCTGCTGAATCTGGGACAGTACGGCTCCTAGCCCGACGTTACTGGCGTCGGTGTAGAGGATGAAGGGCTGGCTATAGTCCGGATACACCAAGATTTCATCCCCCGTGAGGGCCATCTTCAGCTGTCGGAAGGACTCTTCCTCTAGCTCTTCCCATTTGAAGGGCGGCTTCTGGTTCTTGGCCTTCCGGGACTGGCCTATCAGGAGGTCCTGCATAGGCGCCGCCTTTTTGGTGAAACCGGGAATAAACCTTCGGTAGTAGCCTACCAACCCTAGGAACTGCCGCACTTCTTTTACGCTGGAAGGGCTTGGCCATCCTTTGATTGCTGTGATCTTATCGGGGTCGGGAGCCACTCCGTCAGCGCTCACCACGTGTCCCAGGTATTGCACCTTTGGTTTCAGGAGGTGACACTTGGAGGGTTTCACCTTTAGGCCGTAACTCGCCAGAGCTTCGAACACCTCCGCCAGGTGTTTCAGGTGGTCCTCATAAGTTTTGGAGTATACGATGACATCGTCCAGGTACAACAGGACCGTCTCGAAGTTTCTGTGGCCCAGACAGCACTCCATTAATCGTTGGAAGGTTCCTGGGGCGTTGCAGAGTCCGAACGGCATGCAGGTGAACTCGCTAAGTCCCATCGGGGTGGTGAATGCGGTCTTCTCCCGGTCCGCCTCTGCTACAGGAACCTGCCAGTACCCGCTAGTGAGATCCAAGGTAGAGAAGAAGTTAGCAGATCTTAAAGCAGCCAATGACTCCTCTATCCTTGGTAAGGGGTACGCATCCTTGTGTGTGATACGGTTGATTTTCCGGTAATCTACACACATCCTCATGGTGTTGTCTTTCTTTTTGACTAAAACTAGTGGGGCTGCCCAGGGGCTACAGCTATCCCGGATTACCCCAGCCTCCTTCATGTCTCTAAGCATCCCCTTGGCGTGTTGGTAATGTGCAGGGGGTACGGGTCGATACCTCTCTTTTATGGGAGGATGATCTCCCGTGGGGATGCGGTGTTCTACCCCCTTGACTCGCCCGAAGTCTAACGGGTGTTTACTAAACACTCTCTCATACTCTTGAACCACCCGATAGACTCCTTGTTTCTGGTGTGAGGGAGTGGAGTCAGTACCCAGATGTAGTTGCTGACACCAGTCCTCCATGTCTTTCTTAGAGCCGTTACCTTCCTCCGGGTGAGATGGAGGCAAGGGTTCCACAGATTGTATAGAATTTTGATTAGTGGTATATAATTTGGCTAGCGTGGCATACCGGGGCAGGTACACTTCCCTCTCCCCGATATTTATTATGCGAACGGGCACCCTCCCATGGCGTACATTGACCACCCCCCGTGCTGTCAAAATGGTGGGCCTACTGTCTGAGTAAACTGGTTCTACCATTGCCTGGTAATCTCTACCTCTCAGACCAATAGCTGCCCGGCACCAAATCATCATTTCACTTTTTGGGGGCATGGCAATAGGAAAAGGGTCACACATTCTTACGCTACCAATCTCACCGCCGGAGAGTTCCACTTGTTGCCGTTGCATCAGTGCCCGGATCTCTTTCTGGAGCACCCGCTGCTCGCCGGAGCTGGCATTCTTGGCAACCTGCTGTAAAAGGAAAATCACCTCTGCAAGACAATTTTCAATTACATTAGTTCCTAGAGTTATTTTTGGGTGACTCTCATGTTTGTCAATATCTACAATGATCAGTCCCTGTGCGGCCAGTTCGACTCTACCAATTTTGATGGTCACCTCTTTAAATCCGATCTGTGGCACGGGCTGACCATTGCTGGCGATGATACTCAAGTCGTCGTCAGGGTAGCGGGTAATATCCGAGTCATTCCAGTACTGCTTGAAGAGCACGTACGGGATGGTGGTGACCTGTGACCCGGTGTCCAGTAGGGCACTCATGGGAATGCCATCCAGTACCACAGGCAAGACTGGACGTCCTCCCACATATCTGTCGCGCCAGTTCGATGGGCCTGGTGATCTTTTTCCTGGGGGTTGGCCCTCTACCCCAGGTTGTGCCCGTTTAAAGAACAGTACCTTTCCATATGTCCGGGTTGATTGCAGCGGCGGCAGATGGGTCGTCCGTCCTCGCTGTATCGGTCACTGGGTCTTCCTCTGGCCGGTGGGGTCCTCCTTGGTCGACGCCACGGGATGTCCTCCGGTCCGGATGCCAGCTGGATCTTCCCTGGAGTGGAAACCTGTAAAGACTGCACAGTTCGGGTTAGCGCAGCAACGCTTTTAGCTAGCTCTTGGACCTGATGGTGTAGGTCTGGAGCCGGGTCATTGTCCAAAGCCTGCGCATCAGCTCCCACAGGCCCTGCTGACAAGGGCGCCGCCTCCTGGTAGTAAGTGGTAGTGGGGCGTCTGTGGGTCACAACGCCACCTGGTGCCGGTTCTCGGAGCACCCGGATGGCTCTGTCCTTGAACTGTGCAAATTCTAGATGAGGGTCCTGTAAGGCCATTGCCCGCAACTGGGTGCGGTGGGCATTGCAATATAAACCCTCTATAAATTGTTCGGTCAACAGCCTGTCCTCGTTTCCCACTCCATTAGGGTCGGTCTGCTTAATGGCCCTCAGGGCCTCTTGTAGGTTGAGTGCATAGTCCCTTATACTCTCATGCGCTCGCTGCTTGCACCCGTAGAATCTAAGTTTAATCTCGGCTGAGGTGCGGGTATCAAAGGTGTCCTTCAGCCGGGTTAGTATCCCTGCGACAGTCTTCCTCCCAGGTGGCCAGGATTTTACTTCCCTTTTGGCTGCCCCAGTTAGTTGGGCCACCAGGATGCTCACTTTTTGCTCTTCTGTGCTTCTGTGAGGGGGTACACCTGGAAGAGGCTATCCAGCTTTTCTCTAAAGTCATGCAGGGTATGTGACTCCCCTGAGTACTGGGGTAGCCAAGCTGCTCCTGGAATATAGGGCATGGTGAAGGGCATAACTGCAACAGTGGTAGCGCTGGCGGGGGTTGAGGCAGTGGAGCTCTCCTCCGTATCCGACATCTTCCTCCCCCCTAGTGGACCGTGGCCTACCTTGCGATGATCCTGTTCCGTAGGCCGCGGCTCCGCAGTGGATCGTCAGGGTTGAGGACCTTCCGTCGCGCTCCTGTGACGTCGGCGTCTGTTGGGCTCCTTCCAGGACCTTACGCAACGTCCGGACGTGAGGCGGGGCTTCAGTTCTCGCGCGCTTTCGGAGTCCACGCCCCTCTTCTTCCCGCGCGGCGTCCTCAAGATGGCGTCCAATGGCGGGAAAACTCCACGGATGGCGGGAAGAAGGCTGAAGATGGCGCCGGATGGCGGGAAACTTCACCGATGGCGGGAAGAAGGCTGAAGATGGCGCCGGATGGCGGGAATCTTCACCGATGGCGGGAATCTTCACCACTGGTAAGTTTGAACAGTCTTTGCTTTTCAGGCACGCAGTACCCGGTGGTTGCGGGCACGTGATCCTGCCGACTACGCCAAAGTTGACGCGCCCCCTGGGCCTGTGTCGCGCTGCGTTGCGCACGCGGGAGCTTACCCGGAGCCGGATCTGTTTAGGGTTGTAGTCTCGTGGCGGTGACCCGGTCCGTGCCCAGGGAGTCAAACTGGACGGCAGTCTGTTAGCGGTAGAAAATGGTTGATGACTACGCCACCCGTTGAATGCAGCCAGGGGGCTGCTGCTGCAGGGCAGACCGCTGAGGCCGGTGGAAGGATAGTGCAGCGTGATAGTATAACCCCCAACGGGAGGGGTATGGCCTCAGGGCAGCCGACGTGGATGATGGGGGTAGCAGGAACCACTCAGAGACGGTATGGTAGCGTTCAGGGTCTTTACTGGTAACAACGATAGACCCTCCCGGAGTACTTGCTAGCGAACGGGGCCTGGTCAGTCCTTGAGCAGATGGGATCTCCCCTGGCCAGGCGTAGTTGTAGGCCTCCCAAGCTGACTGTACTCTTCTGGCTACCTTGCTAGAAGCTGATGTAAGTAGCCCACGTCCCTGAGTGTACCGTGTGGTGCTCACCCGTATGGCCGGCGACTCGGGGCCTTCTAATGGCTTCCGCTCCACGATGGCGGTGCTGGTCCCACGCGTGTGACCGGGCCTTCGGGCTTCTGGGCCAGGGGACCTGAAATCCCCTGCCTGACGGATTCTGCTGCTGGGTAGAAGTTAGTCCCCACAGCCTCGGACTCCGGGTCCGGTAAAGAATCTTCTTAGTCAGGGCGAGCTCTTTAGCTGCCAGCCCCTGACTCCTTGTGACTCTGCTGCTTCCTATGCTGCTCTTGTCTCTACTCTTCCTGGACTCACTAACCCTGCCTCAGCCCCGGGTTTATACAGGGGAAGTTCTTCCCCTCCCAAGGCTGGGCAGGAGGTGTGGCATGCACAGGATCCCTGACCAAAGGACCTCCCACCTGCTCTCAGACGTAATATCTCTATCACTGTGACAACCAGACCCCTGGGGTGTCACATACTTACCTTCTTTTGGGCGGCATGGTTGTAATTGGCTAAGGTCACAGCTTCTCTTGTGCACTAATCACCCTTGTTGCTCCTGAGCACTGGATCAAATTAAACTTCCCTCCGAAACTCCTTTTCCTTTTCCTAAAATGATGGTTTATTTGAATGTAAATCATGAATCTGCTCCGATTGGTTAATGCAACTTAGTAGGCGTAGCTTTTTCTTGATGAGAGCTGGCTACAGGTACTTCCAGGACGACCCGTAGCCAGCCCTCACCCTTGGAATAGCTCAATGAGGATGAGAGCTGGCTACAGGTGCCTCCAGGGCGACCCCTAGCCAGCCCTCACCCTTGGAGCAGCTCAATGAGGATGAGAGCTGGCTACAGGTGCCTCCAGGGCGACCCGTAGCCAGCCCTCACCCTTGGAATAGCTCAATGAGGATGAGAGCTGGCTACAGGTGCCTCCAGGGCGACCCCTAGCCAGCCCTCACCCTTGGAATAGCTCAATGAGGATGAGAGCTGGCTACAGGTTTGATGATACCAAAAGCACTTAAAATTCAATCTGCAACAAAAAAAAGTCGCTCTGACGCCGCCGTTAAGGGCTGCGTCCGTTATCACGCTCATCTGATAAATTACGGGAAAAAAAAGGAAACTTTATAGCTTTTTTGGCGCGCTTATTTCACTGCCTTTTCCTACGCGCCGCCGTTCAGCGCAGCTTCCGTTATCACGCTCATCTAATGAATTATGGAAAAAAACGTAAACTTTATAGTTTTTTTGGCGCGCTTATTTCACCGCCCGTTCCTACGCGCCACGGTTCAGCGCACCTTCCGTTATCACGCTCATCTGATGAATTACGGAAAAAAAATGTAAACTTTATAGTTTTTTTGGCGCGCTTATTTCACCGCCCGTTCCTACGCGCCGCCATTCAGTGCAGCATCCGTTATCACGCTCATCTGATGAATTACGGAAAAAAAACGTAAACTTTATAGTTTTTTTGGCGCGCTTATTTCACCGCCCGTTCCTACGCGCCACCGTTCAACGCAGCTTCCGTTATCACGCTCATCTAATGAATTATGGAAAAAAAACGTACACTTTATAGCTTTTTTGGCGCGCTTATTTCACCGCCCGTTCCTACGCGCCGCCGTTCAGCTCAGCTTCCGTTATCACGCTCATCTGATGAATTACGGAAAAAATACGTAAATTTTATAGTTTTTTTGGCGCGCTTATTTCACCGCCCGTTCCTACGTGCCGCCGTTCAGCGCAGCGTCCGTTATCACCCTCATCTGATGAATTACGGAAAAAAACCCGTAAACTTTAGAGTTTTTTTGGCGCGCTTATTTCACCGCCCGTTCCTATGCGCCGCCGTTCAGCGCAGCGTCCGTTATCACGCTCAATGAGGATGAGAGCTGGCTACAGGTGCCTCCAGGGCGACCCCTAGCCAGCCCTCACCCTTGGAATAGCTCAATGAGGATGAGAGCTGGCTACAGGTTTGATGATACCAAAAGCACTTAAAATTCAATCTGCAACAAAAAAAAGTCGCTCTGACGCCGCCGTTAAGGGCTGCGTCCGTTATCACGCTCATCTGATAAATTACAGAAAAAAAACGTAAACTTTATCGTTTTTTTGGCGCACTTATTTCACCGCCCGTTCCTACGTGCCGCCGTTCAGCACAGCATCCGTTATCACGCTCATCTGATGAATTACGGAAAAAAAACGTAAACTTTATAGTTTTTTTGGCGCGCTTATTTCACCGCCCGTTCCTACGCGCCGCCATTCAGCGCAGCGTCCGTTATCACGCTCATCTGATGAATTACGGAAAAAAACGTAAACTTTATAGTTTTTTTGGCGCGCTTATTTCACCGCCCGTTCCTACGCGCCGCCGTTCAACGCAGCTTCCGTTATCACGCTCATCTAATGAATTATGGAAAAAAAACGTACACTTTATAGCTTTTTTGGCGCGCTTATTTCACCGCCCGTTCCTACGCGCCGCCGTTCAGCGCAGCTTCCGTTATCACCCTCATCTGATGAATTACGGAAAAAAAACGTAAACTTTATAGTTTTTTTGGCGCGCTTATTTCACCGCCCGTTCCTATGCGCCGCCGTTCAGCGCAGCGTCCGTTATCACGCTCAATGAGGATGAGAGTTGGCTACAGGTGCCTCCAGGGCGACACGTAGCCAGCTCTCACCCTTCGAATAGCTCAATGAGGATGAGAGCTGGCTACAGGTGCCTCCAGGGCGACCCCTAGCCAGCCCTCACCTTTGGAGCAGCTCAATGAGGATGAGAGCTGGCTACAGGTGCCTCCAGGGCGACCCCTAGCCAGCCCTCACCCTTGGAGCAGCTCAATGAGGATGAGAGCTGGCTACAGGTGCCTCCAGGGCGACCCCTAGCCAGCCCTCACCCTTGGAGCAGCTCAATGAGGATGAGAGCTGGCTACAGGTGCCTCCAGGGCGACCCCTAGCCAGCCCTCACCCTTGGAGCAGCTCAATGAGGATGAGAGCTGGCTACAGGTGCCTCCAGGGCGACCCCTAGCCAGCCCTCACCCTTGGAGCAGCTCAATGAGGATGAGAGCTGGCTACAGGTGCCTCCAGGGCGACCCCTAGCCAGCCCTCACCCTTGGAGCAGCTCAATGAGGATGAGAGCTGGCTACAGGTGCCTCCAGGGCGACCCCTAGCCAGCCCTCACCCTTGGAGCAGCTCAATGAGGATGAGAGCTGGCTACAGGTGCCTCCAGGGCGACCCCTAGCCAGCCCTCACCCTTGGAGCAGCTCAATGAGGATGAGAGCTGGCTACAGGTGCCTCCAGGGCGACCCTTAGCCAGCCCTCACCCTTGGAATAGCTCAATGAGGATGAGAGCTGGCTACAGGTTTGATGATAGCAAAAGCACTTAAAATTCAATCTGCAACAAAAAAAAGTCGCTCTGACGCCGCCGTTAAGGGCTGCGTCCGTTATCACGGTGATCTGATAAGTTACAGAAAAAAAACGTAAACTTTATCGTTTTTTTGGCGCACTTATTTCATCGCCCGTTCCTACGTGCCGCCGTTCAGCACAGCATCCGTTATCACGCTCATCTGATGAATTACGGAAAAAAAACGTAAACTTTATAGTTTTTTAGGCGCGCTTATTTCACCGCCCGTTCCTACGTGCCGCCATTCAGCGCAGCGTCCGTTATCACGCTCATCTGATGAATTACGGAAAAAAAACATAAACTTTATAGTTTTTTTGGCGCGCTTATTTCACCGCCCGTTCCTACGCGCCGCCGTTCAGCGCAGCGTCCGTTATCACCCTCATCTGATGAATTACGGAAAAAAAACGTAAACTTTATAGTTTTTTTGGCGCGCTTATTTCACCGCCCGTTCCTATGCGCCGCCGTTCAGCGCAGCGTCCGTTATCACGCTCAATGAGGATGAGAGCTGGCTACAAGTGCCTCCAGGGCGACACGTAGCCAGCCCTCACCCTTGGAATAGCTCAATGAGGATGAGAGCTGGCTACAGGTGTCTCCAGGGCGACCCCTAGCCAGCCCTCACCCTTGGAGCAGCTCAATGAGGATGAGAGCTGGCTACAGGTGCCTCCAGGGCGAACCCTAGCCAGCCCTCACCCTTGGAGCAGCTCAATGAGGATGAGAGCTGGCTACAGGTGCCTCCAGGGCGACCCGTAGCCAGCCCTCACCCTTGGAGCAGCTCAATGAGGATGAGAGCTGGCTACAGGTGCCTCCAGGGCGACCCCTAGCCAGCCCTCACCCTTGGAGCAGCTCAATGAGGATGAGAGCTGGCTACAGGTGCCTCCAGGGCGACCCTTAGCCAGCCCTCACCCTTGGAATAGCTCAATGAGGATGAGAGCTGGCTACAGGTTTGATGATAGCAAAAGCACTTAAAATTCAAATGCAACAAAATAAAGTCGCTCTGACGCCGCCGTTAAGGGCTGCGTCCGTTATCACGCTGATCTGATAAATTACAGAAAAAAAACGTAAACTTTATCGTTTTTTTGGCGCACTTATTTCATCGCCCGTTCCTACGTGCCGCCTTTCAGCACAGCATCCGTTATCACGCTCATCTGATGAATTACGGAAAAAAAACGTAAACTTTATAGTTTTTTTGGCGCACTTATTTCATCGCCCGTTCCTACGTGCCGCCGTTCAGCACAGCATCCGTTATCACGCTCATCTGATGAATTACGGAAAAAAAACGTAAACTTTATAGTTTTTTTGGCGCGCTTATTTCACAGCCCGTTCCTACGCGCCGCCATTCAGCGCAGCGTCCGTTATCACGCTCATCTGATGAATTACGGAAAAAAAACGTAAACTTTATAGTTTTTTGGGCGCGCTTATTTCACCGCCCGTTCCTACGCGCCGCCGTTCAGCGCAGCGTCCGTTATCACCCTCATCTGATGAATTACGGAAAAAAAACGTAAACTTTATAGTTTTTTTAGCGCGCTTATTTCACCGCCCGTTCCTATGCGCCGCCGTTCAGCGCAGCGTCCGTTATCACGCTCAATGAGGATGAGAGCTGGCTACAAGTGCCTCCAGGGCGACACGTAGCCAGCCCTCACCCTTGGAATAGCTCAATGAGGATGAGAGCTGGCTACAGGTGCCTCCAGGGCGACCCCTAGCCAGCCCTCACCCTTGGAGCAGCTCAATGAGGATGAGAGCTGGCTACAGGTGCCTCCAGGGCGACCCCTAGCCAGCCCTCACCCTTGGAGCAGCTCAATGAGGATGAGAGCTGGTTACAGGTGCCTCCAGGGCGACCCCTAGCCAGCCCTCACCCTTGGAGCAGCTCAATGAGGATGAGAGCTGGCTACAGGTGCCTCCAGGGCGACCCCTAGCCAGCCCTCACCCTTGGAGCAGCTGAATGAGGATGAGAGCTGGCTACAGGTGCCTCCAGGGCGACCCCTAGCCAGCCCTCACCCTTGGAGCAGCTCAATGAGGATGAGAGCTGGCTACAGGTGCCTCCAGGGCGACCCCTAGCCAGCCCTCACCCTTGGAATAGCTCAATGAGGATGAGAGCTGGCTACAGGTTTGATGATAGCAAAAGCACTTAAAATTCAATCTGCAACAAAATAAAGTCGCTCTGACGCCGCCGTTAAGGGCTGCGTCCGTTATCACGCTGATCTGATAAATTACAGAAAAAAAACGTAAACTTTATCGTTTTTTTGGCGCACTTATTTCATCGCCCGTTCCTACGTGCCGCCGTTCAGCACAGCATCCGTTATCACGCTCATCTGATGAATTACGGAAAAAAAACGTAAACTTTATAGTTTTTTTGGCGCGCTTATTTCACTGCCCGTTCCTACGCGCCGCCATTCAGCGCAGCGTCCGTTATCACGCTCATCTGATGAATTACGGAAAAAAAACGTAAACTTTATAGTTTTTTTGGCGCGCTTATTTCACCGCCCGTTCCTACGCGCCGCCGTTCAGCGCAGCGTCCGTTATCACCCTCATCTGATGAATTACGGAAAAAAAACGTAAACTTTATAGTTTTTTTGGCGCGCTTATTTCACCGCCCGTTCCTATGCGCCGCCGTTCAGCGCAGCGTCCGTTATCACGCTCAATGAGGATGAGAGCTGGCTACAAGTGCCTCCAGGGCGACACGTAGCCAGCCCTCACCCTTGGAATAGCTCAATGAGGATGAGAGCTGGCTACAGGTGCCTCCAGGGCGACCCCTAGCCAGCCCTCACCGTTGGAGCAGCTCAATGAGGATGAGAGCTGGCTACAGGTGCCTCCAGGGCGACCCCTAGCCAGCCCTCACCTTTGGAGCAGCTCAATGAGGATGAGAGCTGGCTACAGGTGCCTCCAGGGCGACCCCTAGCCAGCCCTCACCCTTGGAGCAGCTCAATGAGGATGAGAGCTGGCTACAGGTTTGATGATAGCAAAAGCACTTAAAATTCAATCTGCAACAAAATAAAGTCGCTCTGACGCCGCCGTTAAGGGCTGCGTCCGTTATCACGCTGATCTGATAAATTACAGAAAAAAAACGTAACCTTTATCGTTTTTTTGGCGCACTTATTTCATCGCCCGTTCCTACGTGCCGCCGTTCAGCACAGCATCCGTTATCACGCTCATCTGATGAATTACGGAAAAAAAACGTAAACTTTATAGTTTTTTTGGCGCGCTTATTTCACCGCCCGTTCCTACGCGCCGCCATTCAGCGCAGCGTCCGTTATCACGCTCATCTGATGAATTACGGAAAAAAAACGTAAACTTTATAGTTTTTTTGGCGCGCTTATTTCACCGCCCGTTCCTACGCGCCGCCGTTCAGCGCAGCGTCCGTTATCACCCTCATCTGATGAATTACGGAAAAAAAACGTAAACTTTATAGTTTTTTTGGCGCGCTTATTTCACCGCCCGTTCCTATGCGCCGCCGTTCAGCGCAGCGTCCGTTATCACGCTCAATGAGGATGTGAGCTGGCTACAGGTGCCTCCAGGGCGATCCCTAGCCAGCCCTCACCCTTGGAGCAGCTCAATGAGGATGAGAGCTGGCTACAGGTGCCTCCAGGGCGACCCCTAGCCAGCCCTCACCCTTGGAGCAGCTCAATGAGGATGAGAGCTGGCTACAGGTGCCTCCAGGGCGACCCCTAGCCAGCCCTCACCCTTGGAGCAGCTCAATGAGGATGAGAGCTGGCTACAGGTGCCTCCAGGGCGACCCCTAGCCAGCCCTCACCCTTGGAGCAGCTCAATGAGGATGAGAGCTGGCTACAGGTGCCTCCAGGGCGACCCCTAGCCAGCCCTCACCCTTGGAGCAGCTCAATGAGGATGAGAGCTGGCTACAGGTGCCTCCAGGGCGACCCCTAGCCAGCCCTCACCCTTGGAGCAGCTCAATGAGGATGAGAGCTGGCTACAGGTGCCTCCAGGGCGACCCCTAGCCAGCCCTCACCCTTGGAGCAGCTCAATGAGGATGAGAGCTGGCTACAGGTGCCTCCAGGGCGACCCCTAGCCAGCCCTCACCCTTGGAGCAGCTCAATGAGGATGAGAGCTGGCTACAGGTGCCTCCAGGGCGACCCGTAGCCAGCCCTCACCCTTGGAGCAGCTCAATGAGGATGAGAGCTGGCTACAGTTGCCTCCAGGGCGACCCCTAGCCAGCCCTCACCCTTGGAGCAGCTCAATGAGGATGAGAGCTGGCTACAGGTGCCTCCAGGGCGACCCCTAGCCAGCCCTCACCCTTGGAGCAGCTCAATGAGGATGAGAGCTGGCTACAGGTGCCTCCAGGGCGACCCCTAGCCAGCCCTCACCCTTGGAGCAGCTCAATGAGGATGAGAGCTGGCTACAGGTGCCTCCAGGGCGACCCCTAGCCAGCCCTCACCCTTGGAGCAGCTCAATGAGGATGAGAGCTGGCTACAGGTGCCTCCAGGGCGACCCCTAGCCAGCCCTCACCCTTGGAGCAGCTCAATGAGGATGAGAGCTGGCTACAGGTGCCTCCAGGGCGACCCCTAGCCAGCCCTCACCCTTGGAGCAGCTCAATGAGGATGAGAGCTGGCTACAGGTGCCTCCAGGGCGACCCCTAGCCAGCCCTCACCCTTGGAGCAGCTCAATGAGGATGAGAGCTGGCTACAGGTGCCTCCA